>NC_059376.1:17423611-17521111 GCF_019703515.2 Myxocyprinus asiaticus | reverse complement strand
ACCAGACGTTCCCTATCTGTCACTCACTATCGCACCCTTCCGTAGAAGGGTAGCTATCTCCGCACGCAAGGTAGCAGCGTTCTCGCCAACCAACCCGGTGTGGGCATGTTTGGGCCACTGGAGTGCCAAACCTGACAAATTGGGACGGTGGACAGCGGTCATGACGACGGCATTGCACACCTGACATGTGACCCAGAGAACAAGGAAACCACTCTTTTGTTGAAGTTTTGGGTACCGCAGCCTCTTGGGCATGCAGCGAAAAATGAAGCAAAATATTCTCCTCCCAGCCCTCCACTGGGAGATGGAGTGGTCTGTCTACCAGCTCCATAGAAGCGGGTCTCCTCGCCCCTGGGTCGCCCATCTCAGGGGCGCTTCGAAGCCTTCCTCGGGTTCTTGGCGGCCGGCCGTGAGACGGGTGGCATCTGCTTCCTGCGGTGGGCTCCACAACAGGGCCGGGCCATGGGGGCGGGCTGCAGCAGAGCCGGTGCTGTTGCTGCAGGAGGACACCCTTAGCGATGAGCAGATGGGGTGTGGTTTCTTGAGCCGTGCCGGGGCAGGATGTGTTGAATGGCCTCCATCTGCTGCTTCACCACTGAGAACTGCTGGGCTTCGACGGTGTCGCCAAACAGGCCAACCTGGGAGATGGGGGTGTCAAGGAACCGTGCCTTGTCAGCCTCTCTCATGTCAACCAGGTTGAGCCAAAGGTGGCATTCCTGGACCACTAGGGTGGACGTCGCCTGCCCGAGAGACCACGCCATGACCCTCGTCGCCCGGAGAGTGAGGTAAGTTGCCAAGTGCAGTTCCTGCATCAATCCTGGGTCAGAACTACCCTTGTGCAGCTCTTTTAGCACCTTGGCTTGGTGTACCTGCAGGAGAGCCATGGCATGCAGGGCGGAGGTGGCTTGTCCAGCAGCACCGGATGTAAACCTACAGGCTCTGGATGGGAGCTTTGGGCGCCCACGCCAGGTGGTGGTGCGCTGAGGGCACAAGTGCACCGCGAGCGCCTTATCCACCTGGGGATCACCGAATAACCCTTGGCCACCCCAACATCGAGGGTAGTGAGAGTGGGGGAGCTGAAAGATCGGGACCGGGTAGTAAAAGGTGCCCCCCACGATCTTGTCAGTTCCTCATGCACATCCGGGAAGAAAGGAACCGGGGCGGGGCGCGGCCGTGAGCAGTGCTCTGGGCCCAGGAAATAATCATCGAGCCGCGAGGGTTCAATGGAAAGTGGAGGGTTCCACTCTAGCCTGACGCTCACGGCTGCCCGGGAAAGCATGTCCGTCATCTCTGCGTTGGCCTGAGACAGGGCAACTACGCCCGAAGGGGGAAGCCCAGCCGAAGCCTCCACGTCAGAGTGGATGAGCCCGTTCTCCGATGCTGCGCTTGATAACTCATCGTCTTATCGGGCCCCGAATAAGAGGTCGAACTCGCCCTGAGACAAGCCGGTGGTCTCATCCGAGAGCCCGACCAGGCAAGCGAGCATGCTGAGGAATGGGAGGACTGTGGGGGGTTACCCAGTGGAGGTGGTCCCATTGGAGTCCCCAAATTGCCAACAGTGCTAACCGACGCGGCCTCATACCCGTAGGTAGAAGGACCGAGGCAGGGAGCCGCTGGGGTGGCTTGCTTTCTTATGAAGGCAAGCCGCGAACGCAACGTTGCCATGGTCATGTTCTCGCAATGAGGACAAGACCCATCCACAAATGAAGTTTCCACGTGGGCAGCGCCCAGACACATCAGACAGCGATCGTGGCCATCAGAAGCGGAGAGATAACGACTGCAACCAGGAATAACACACAAACGGAAAGACATCTTTAAAGAGACGTTCCATGTGTGCCGCTCTTTTAGAGTTTGAAAAAATACTCTTTTTGATGTTCTGCCGAAGCGCCCAGGGGCGATCTCTGCACTCCACGGGTGCAGAGGGGGAGAAGCCGCTGAAATGCGGCATAAAATCCAGCAGATGACGTGAATGAACTTGGCGGGTGAATTAGCTCAATGAATAGAACCACCCGGCTCCAAAGAGAAAATCTGAATGAGTGGTTGCATACCAGCTCCTTTTATACCCGTATGTCCGGGGGAGTAGCATGCAAATTCCACTTGCCATTTCCCATTGGCCTTTTTTCAAAAAGCAGAGGTGTTTGGGGCTCCCAAGAGTGACCCCTAGTGTCACTACATCGACACAACATCGAGTGAGTGACAGATAAGGAACTGAAATACAATTTCATGACTAAAAACACTACAGTATTTTATTTTATTTCATATGAAACCTTCACAACCCACCTTCATTAAACATAAAAATGCCACTCAATAGTGATAACACTAAATGGTCCTGAGAAATGTAACACCTTCAATCATATTTGAATGAAATCAGTAAAAAAAGAATAGTTCACCCAAAAATGAAAATTCTGCCATAATTTATTCTCCCTCATTTTGTCCCCAATGAATTTTCAACTAAATAGAGTATGCTGAAAAACAAAAACTACACTAAAACTTTAAAACACTGAAATAGCTAAAATTAAACTAAAACTAACAAAGTAAAAATAATAAAAGTGCAGTAAATTGAAAACACAAACTGAGAATAAAATAGCACCCTCAAATGAAACTTAGAGCACCCTCAATTGCAGACCAGGGCAAACTACTGCCCGTGGGTCAATTTATCATTACAAAATTTTATTAGATCTTTAATTTATCTGGCTTTTGGACCTATCGCACATCCACAAGCTTTTAATATGCTCAGAGTTGCCAGATAATATATGCCCCAATCAGAGATTTATACTTGCACAAAATGGAAATATTTCACCTTATGTCATACTTAATTTATGCAGTCTGGCAGCCATACATGCGAGTGCAAGCACTTTCTCTCCGCAAAAAACAAACAAACAAAACTTAGCGCTCAGTAGTGCACGGAGGGGACATGCGAGTAAAACCAAGTGAGAGAGGAATATATTTATTCTTTGTTATTTGTAAAATGCTGAAGTCCCTCACACCTGTATGTGAATGTTACTCTGGCAGTAATCATTTATCAGTGTCATGCAGCCTGTTTTATTCAGTGGTGTGCTGAATGGGGTGCCAAACACTGACAAGACCCACATCTTGACCCATGAGCATGTAAATAGGTTGATAATGTTCTGAGAATAAAACAACACTTTGCGGCCAACAATAAAATAAGCTTTTAGAATCTTTTTCCCGAAAATTGTATTTTACTTTTAAACCAGACTCCTGTTATAGAGTGTTAAATTGAATACTAAATTACCATTGCTTTGAAGTATGGTAAAATAATCAATTAATAATTGTATTCAGCCTTTATTCAGTTTTATTAACACATGATAGAAAGCATAGCAGCAAAACTTCAAGCAATCGCGGAATGGTCCCATCAGTATACACTTCAGAAAATTGTGCATCATTCATTGAGTGCATGTCTGGGCTTAAAAGATAAAAGTATGCAGAACTTTTTATCTTCTCTGTTCCATGTTCTACTTAATGGCTGATGTGGCCCCAGTACCAAAATAATTGAATACCAGCAAACACACAAAAATCCTTGCATTTTGTGAATGCACAAAAAGCTGCATCAAAACTTATAAACGTGTATGGTTTTGCAAATCAGTATGTCCTAATCTGCAGGCGCAGAATTTTGCTGTCATTTTCAGCGACAGATCATGGGGGAAAAAAACCCAAATCAATAAATGTTTTGTACATTAAAAAAACAAACTTTTCTTTATGTTGTTTAAGTAGCATTTAAACATGATTTAATCTATTAAAAATGTGTTACTATGATACATCTCCACTTTATACAGAGCATACCCACTATTTTCAGAAGCACCCTCAGTGATTTTGACCTGGAACCGGGCCTGCTTCAAATTGAGTCTGTAGCAATGAAGTGCAGACTTCATTATAGAGTTAAAGAGTGATAGAGTTGAAATGGACACATGGAAGTGTGTGTAGGTAAATTATCATATTTTTGTGCATGTACATTTGCATATCTCAGAGGTATAATGTATGCTGCATGCATGCATTTGTTTGTGTGCAGAATACGAACCTACAGAAGTAGCCATGGGAATACTAAAGGAGTCTTCTCGCGCCTTTGCTGTGGTAGAACTGGTCTCAGCTGGCATGCAATCTTTTCAAAGACTTTCCATTCAGTGCAGAACATTCAATAAGAATTCATGCAGCAAGATAAAAATGCAAAAAAAAAAAAAAAAAAAAAAGAGCCATAATGAAGTTGTGACCAGGGCAAGAAAGTGTCTAAGAGTGTAAAAGTCAGTTGCTGAATTCAAAATAATAGTCTGTTCTGAAGAGACACAGGAAATAATGAAATACATGAGACTTTGAATAGATCACGCCTTGCACCATGTGTGTTCTGCAGATGAGACCCCTCACATGGATAATATCTACATATTATAACATATTAGAGTAATGCGCAATGCACAGCAAGACTATATCTATGCTAATCATCTATATTTGACAGAGGGAACCAGAGAATGCATAAGCTAATAGGGAAACATGAATTATGAAAATGCAGTTGTGGTGGATCACTCACTTTATTGTGAAGGAGGAAGCGGGAGCCGGATAAACAATCCAATGCAGAGTCTTTATTTTACACACTTTTCAGTGCAACACACACAGGCTTGCTTTTCATCACAACAAATGCACACACACACGAACACTGTTGTGTGCGTCTCTCGCTCTCCCCTCCGGCGGTCTGGACTGCCCTTTTATCCCTCTCCAACTCTCACTACAACACAAAACAGCTGTTAGAGATAATTTCCCAGAGGTGTCAATCCTTATTGCTCTTCCTCTCCCGGCCTCGCTCTCCACAGACGTCGCTCGGCCACGCCTCCATCTCCATCTCCCATCGCCCAACTCAGGCCGGGGAGCCATCCGGCCTGTCACTTACCCCTCCATTTCTGGAAAGGAAATCCACAACAGCCATCTGTGCCCCCGGCCTGTGGACCACCTCAAACTTAAAAGGCTGGAGAGCTAGATACTAACAGGTGATCCATGCGTTGGCATCCTTCATGCGATGGAGCCACTGGAGCGGGCGTGATCCGAACAGAGGGTGAAAGCATGCCCCAACAGATAGTATCGGAGGGTGAGGACCACCAACTTGATGGCCAAACACTCCTTCTCAATTGTGCTGTACTTAGTCTCTCTCAGCGAGAGCTTACGACTAATGTACGGCACGGGCACTCCTCCCCCTCAACTATCTGGGACAGTACCCCTCCCACCCCCTGTCCGATGCATCCATCCGCAACATAAAAGGGAGAGTGAAGTCAGGAGAGTGCAATAACGGCCCGCAGCAAAGTGCAGCCTTTACCCGCGTGAACACCTGCTGACACAGCTCCGTCCACTGGACAGGATCTGGTGCCCCCTTTTTATTCAGATCAGTCAGCAGGCTGGTGAAGGTCAAATAGTTAGGCACAAACCTACGATAATTGCCAGCCAGCCCCAGAAACTGTCTCACCTCCTTTTTGGTCTTAGGTCTCGAGCAGGCTGAAATCGTTGTGGTCTTATCAATTTAGGGCCGCACCTGCCCATAACCCGTGTTGGGCCTCATATATTCAGATAGAAGACAAAGACAGGCCTAACACAAGTCGTAAAACCTAACTCAGCCCCCACACCTTCCATGTCGTAAATTGTACTGATAAAAATCATGCCAAAATCAAACAAAGGGAGTCCAAAACAGACTACAAATCCATGAAGCCTTGCTCACTAAAGGATCGAACTCTCAACTCCTATTGGATGAAGCACACAACAGAACGTCCCTCAAACATGACATCATCAGGAGTTGAAATACCTCTGAAATGTTTCGTGAGTCACTTCCAGCGACTTTGTTCACCGAATATAGACGTAGCTTTTTTTGCTGCTCTCCGGTGCAACCTCGTGGCACAAGGAAGTAATGTCCGACTTGAAACTGTAGCCATACAATCTCCATCTCGCTGGACGAGTTGAGATTACTCTCTGTTCAACCAAACACTCTAACGGATCCGAAGGAGACCGCCGAGCAATTCGCATCTTCATCCGTTTGCCTACAGAAGTGAAGAGATTAAAGATTTCTCTTCCATCTTCAATCAAGTCGACATTTCTGAGTTCTCCGCCAGCCCGCCGAGAATCAACAGCCGTACCGCCCGCCGACAATCAACAGCCGTACCGCCCGCCAACAGAGCAAGGAAATGGCCTCCCGTCATCACCCAGCCTCAAGGAACCGGGTCAAAGTTAAAGGACGGAGGAAAACACATTCTACCTGTGTCCTCATGCGATTCAAGTAAGAGGTTTACGTCTGGGCAGAGACAGAATATTATAGCGTGTTATTCTTGTGTTTCAAGGTTTTTGCTTGTACAGTTTACGGACCGCCATGTCCGCTCACTATTAACACTCAGGGTATTAATTATCACAAATTTGTTTTGCTGTATTGTGGTCCAACCAAATTGGATTGTGCAATTTCGCCATCGCGGGTGAGACAGAAACTGAGTTCATCCATTAAAGAGTCAAATAACGCAGGACTTTTACGAGCCCCGCTCGTAAAACCGCGTCTCTGAGTGATGAACACAGCTGCTTTCTCTCCCACGATCGCGAAATCAGCTTTAGGGCTGTCACTTCTCTCTCTCTCTCATACTAATTACACACACACACACACACACACGCAGGCACGCGACCCCTCACAAACATTCTGGCACACATTTTGGCTCGTAGAGAGCTTAAATGCTAAAGCCCAGCTTTGTCCCTAAGCTATCGTACAAGCGGATATACGCGGTAACTGGTAGACGCCATCTCCGCCCCCATTCGCGGTCATATTCCCTGGCCGGAAGTCTCACGTGACATACTCTCCACGAGAGTCACGTCCGCTATTTTGTGCGCGTCCCTCCTTACACACACACTGACACACACACACACACACACACACTGTCACACACACACCTTATGTGTTATAGAATTATTTTATTTCCATATCTAATCATATCACTGTTTAGTTTGTAGTTGTAAGTCGGAAGTTTATTGACTGCATTGTATTAATTATAAATTGATATTACTGCATAAATAAACTTTGTTTATATTACAAAGAGAAGTGTTTCGGTTTGTTTTGCATACACCTGTGTCATGCTGACGGGATGTCAGTGCTCGGATTCAAACCTTCATTCATTGTTTTTTTTCCCGAAAATCGATATTCTTCAGATGTCGATTTTCCTAAGAAAACAATCTAATATTGAGACTGTTTTACTATTTGGTTATTAGTCCCTAATTCCAGGGTGGTGCCCCATCAATGTTAATCCTAATTAATATTCTATTGATTTTTGATAATTGATAATTATCTTTGATGATTGTTGAATTTGAATGATCAATAAGCTAGTGTTAATTTTAATTAATGTTTCATCGATGTTAACAATTAACGATTATCTTTGATAATTGTTGATTTTAAAGGATTAAAAAAAGCTAACATTGATTCTCATCAATGTTCTATTGATTTTAATAATTAGTAATTATCTTTGATAATTATTAATTATTGCTAATAACCAAACTTGCTCCTAAACGTAGCACACTACATTTACTGGAGCCCCATATGAGGTTTTAATGAGTTAGATCCAATTAATTAATTTAAATATGAATTAATAACTACAGAAATAATTATTAATTATTTCTGATAGTAACTTTGATCTAAACAACCAGTAAAGCCCTACACCCAGGTGGAAGCCCAGATACTATACTTTCACCCGCCCAATTGCGCACTTCTTTGGGTTTGCCGTGAGTCCCGCCCATCTCAATGACCTCAGGACAGCCCTCAGGTGCCGCAGGTGCTGCTACCAATCATTACTGAAAATAATGATTTCATCTAAATAGGCAGCAGCATAACCAGCGTGTGGTCTGAAGATTCTGTCCATGAGCCACTGAAACATAGCCGGGACCTAGAACAAACTGAATGGAAGTGTCACAAATTGGTGTAATCTGAATGGTGTGGAAAATCATGTCTTTTTATGGATCATGGGAGTTAAGGGGATCTGCCAATATCCCTTCATCAAATCCAGTGTCGAATAAAAAGCGAGCCATGCCTAACCGACCGAGCAGTTCAGGCATCGGGTACACATCAAACTTAGATACCGCACTGACTTTTCTATAATCCACACAGAACCAGACCAAGCCATTGGCCTTAGGAACCAGAACCAATGGGCTGGCCCAGTCACTGTGGGATTCTTCGATTACCCCCATATCCAGCATGGCCTTTATTTCTTCCCGTACCACTTCTTTTTTGTGCTCGGGTAATCAGTTCCACTACCCCTGGGGTCGTTTTGATATGGTGCTCTATGAGGTTCGTACGACTGGGGAGATGCAAGAACACAGAGAAATCTCCTTGCAACCTGGCAACCTCCGTGACTTGATTGGTGGCTTTTAAGTTCACCTCCGGCCCGAGCTCCTCCCACTCCAGAACCACCATCGCCAAAGTCACGGGAACTGCCTCTCTCCATGGTTTTAGGAGGTTGAAGGGGTGGATGCCTGAATCACCACCTCCTCTTCTTCAATACATATATATAAACTGATCAGCATTTAACTTAATGTGATTAATTGAATGATTTTAGTGGAACAAATCAGTATTCTTATGAGTTAATTATGTATACAATGTTATGACACACATATCATATTCTTGTGAGCAAATGATTCATTATTATAGTCTCTTAATATATGTTCTCTGTAGTTTCATGCTCGTACAAGCAGTTTGAGACCATTCCAAAATCTGTCTTAGGTGACAATGTGTCTGCTGACTAAGAGGCCTAGGTCACGTAGGCTGCTTCTCTAGTGTCTTCATGACCCAACAACATACATTTGATTATGAATGTTTCTGCCAATTTAACAATAATTTACTACTTCAGCTCTCCTGAGAGAAGTACAGTTATCTCTATGTTTTAAGTTCCAACAGGATAAGGCCAGTATCCAACAGAAGCTTTGTAGTATACGACCTCGAATAGGAGAAGCTGTGTGTGTGTTTCTACAAGTTTTTCTTTTTCAGGAGTCCAGTGGAGTTAGAATAGCAGTCTAGAGGTGGGCAACTGGACATCAGAGACCTTTATAGATGACCATAAAGGGAGGACTGTCCGTGACCTACGACCTGACTCGGACCATTGGAGCCTATCTACAGAAATAAAGCATCATGCAAATAGTCAATGAGATAAATAACGTACAGGATGACCATGTTCAGAAGTTTTCTGTAGTTATCTATGCTTGAAACCAATCAGAATCCTAGAAGACTATAGCATTGACATCAATTTGATGCTGTATCTGACTATAAGTATTGATGTTTTTGGACCCGAGTTCAATTCGTAATTTTGCATGGGTTTCTCCTGTCTACGAACTCAGAGGCTTTTGTACTGCTGACTTCTGCCATTTGATTTTGCAAACAACTTTCTTCAATAAATACTTCAACTAACTGATTGAAACCTTGACTCTTGGTCTTCATTCCAAGCCTACTGGTCTATGGGCTAAAGCTGTATTCACTTACAAAGTGGTAAATCTGATGTGCTCCACCTCTATCCATTCATTTCACCTCATAATCGATTTCCCCATCTCGCTGTGTGACCTCGAAGGGTCCTTGCCACTTGGCATGTAATTTAGAGCTCGATGTGGGTAGCAATACAAGGACTTTATCTCCCGGTGTAAATTCCTGTAGTCGAGTACCCCTATTATACAGCCGGCTTTGACATTCTTGAGCATGGAGCAAATTCTCCTGTGTTAATTGCATCAGTGTGTGGAGTTTTACTCTCAGGTCAAGATCGTATTGAATTTTGTTTTTGCTTTTTGAAGGTACCTCCTCCCAATTTTCCTGTAGGATGTCGAGCATGCCACTTGGTCGACACCCATACAGTAATTAAAATGGGGAGAACCCTGTGGAGGCTTGCGGGACCACTCGCACTGCAAATAACAGGGGCTCGAGCCACTTCTGAGCATCTTCGTGCACAAACTTACGAATCATATTCTTTAGGGTCTGATTAAATCATTCAACCAAGCAGTCCGTTCGGGGGTGGTAAAAGCTGGTACGAAACGATTTAACCCCAATAATTCGTACAGTTCATATAGTGTACATGACATAAACGTAATGCCCTGATCAGTGAGGATTTCTTTCAGAATCCCCACTCAGGAGATAGTTCTGCAGAGTGCCTCCGCAACACTTCACGCTGAAATGCTGAGCAGAGGCACTGCTTACTGATATCACGTTTCATAATCCACCAGAACCAACACAAAGTGATGCCAGCATGCCATCCACTCTAATGGCCCGACGAGGTCCATACCAATTCTTTTGAAGGGGACCTCGATCAAGGGGGCACAATGGCGCTCTTGGGGTGGCCGGCAGATTCACCAGCTGACATTCACGGCATGCCGCACACCACCTGCGAACATCCCCCCATGAATGCCTGGCCAATAGAAACAGGCCATTAGACGGTTCAGTGTTTTTTCCTGCCCTAAGTGACCCACCATCGGATTATAATAAGATGTCTGGAATAACATTTCCCGACAGCTCTTCAGTACAAAGAATTGGGTTGTATCCTCCTTTGTCTGAGTATCCTCAGATTGAGCCTGGAAGAACACCTGGAACCGCTGCTCCTGTTCCATACGCAGCTCAAGCAGAGACTGATGTTGCGCCTGGTGGATGCTGGCTTGGGTCTTGAATACTTTGACCAGCAGTGATAAGTCCAAGATAATGTTTCCTTCCTCCAAATCCCGGGTTTCAACTCCACTGCGGTGTGAGTGTATTCAACATCACTTGCTTTTTTGTGAGGCGGGAGCTGGATAAACAGTTCAACATAAGTATTTATTTTACACACCTTTCAGTGGAACTCATACAGGTTTGAATGAGCCCTGATGCCTACTGGCGAAGCTTGACCACGCGCCTCATAGGCAAGGGCAATAGCATCCCTTACCCTATGTGACATTGTCTGTTTTGTGGTGGCCGCCCCCCTATTACGGCCCCCATGACAAATGAATAGTTGCCCTGATTACGCCACCAGCTAGTATGGTGGACGTAGGCCTGAAGAGCACGGACTGGACACAGTCTGTGAAGTTTCTCCTGATCCGGCATTGTGAACGGCGGAGGACAGAAGGCCTCAAGATTGACCGGATGTACGGTCAGGAAAGGAACCTTAGGCAGGAAGTCAGGATGAGGATGCAGTATCGCTTTCGACCATTCCTGGGGCAAAGTCTAAGCAGGATGGCAAGACAGACAGAGCCTGCAAATCCCCAATTCTTTTTAAAGAAGTGATAGCCATAAGAAAAACCATCTTTACAGTCAGGAGCTTGTCAGACACTGACTCTAGAGGTTCAAAGGGGGTCTCAACCAGACCCTCAAGGACTATAGCTAAGTCCCATGAAGGGATCCTGGTTCTAACGGGAGGCCTCAGTCGCATGGCCTCATGAACAAAGCGAGCAAGCAAAGGATGTTTCCCCAGTGGCACTCCGTCAATCAAGGCATGGCAAGCCGACAGAGCGGCCACATAAACCCTGAGAGTGGCAGGGCATGTGCCTACTGATAATTTCTCCTGCAGGAAGTCCAGAACTGAAGTAATCTGGCAGTTAACTGGATCTGCATTATGTGCAGTGCACCACCTTTCAAAGACACCCCATTTATTGGCATAACATTTTCTAGTGGAAGGAGCCCTAGCACTCAGAATGGTCTCAATAACTTCAGGTGAAAAACCCAGTGTCCCTCAGTTGATACCCTTCAGGGGCCAAACATGAAGGTTCCACAGCTCGGGCCGGGAATGAAATATTGTCCCCTGCGCTTGAGACAGAAGGTCCCTCCACTCCGGTATCGCCCAAGGCGAGCCGTCGTGGAGAGATATTATCTCCGTGAACCATGCTCTTTTTGGCCAACGCAGCACTAAGAGGCAAGATCCTTGTTGACGAACTCTGGCTAGAACTCCCGGAAGCAGAGAAACCGGAGAAAATGCATACAGGCACATTTTGAGCCATGTATGCACCATCGCGTCCAGACCCAGGGGGGCTGGATAACTCAGAGAGAAGTAGAGGGGACATTGTCTGTTGGGAGGTGAAGAGGTCCACCTCTGCTTCGTAAAATCTTAACCAGATTTGTTTCACTACCTTGGGGTGAAGTTTCCATTCTCCTGTCGGAAATTTCTGTCTGGACAGTAAATCCACTTCCACATTCAGGCATCCAGGGATATATACTGCTTTGAGTGACAGGAGCTTGTCCTGGGCCCAAAGAAAAATCTGCCACGCTAGTCTGTTTAGCTGGCACAACTGCAGACCTCCTTGCTGATTTATGTAAGAGACTGCTGCTATGTTGTCCACCCACACCAGGACATGGCAGCCTCTCAGATGCTGGAGGAAGTACTTCAGGGCCAGAAATACAGCCATTAATTCAAGACAGTTGATGTGCCAATCGAGCTGATGACCCTCCCATTCCCCTTGAGTTGGACGACCACTTAAGACTGCTCCGCAGCCCAAAAGGGAGGCGTCTGTCATTAGCAATCTGCGACGGCAAGATGCACCTAGAGTGGGACCCAAGGCAAGGAACCGGGGTCTGAGCCACATAGAGATGGTATGTAGCTCGCAGCGCGTAACCCTTATCTGCCTTCGAGGATTGGCCCTTGGATGAAATCCCCTGGCTTTGAGCCACAACTGAAATGGTCTCATATGCAAAAGGCCCATAGGGATCACAGAGGATGCAGATGCCATGAGACCTAACATCCGTTGATACTGAAGAACAGTATGATCTTGGCCTAGCCTGACTTTGCTTAGGGTATTCTGAATGGTCTCGATTCGAGGGGGGGACAGCTGTGCCCGCATCGTGATCGAATTCCATACGATCCCTAAATATGTCGTTCTCTGGGCAGGAGAAAGAATGCTTTTCTTGTCGTTGAGTCTTAACCCCAGAGAAACTAGATGAGCTAAGACGACATTTCTGTGCTGTAATGCCAGTTCTTGCGATTGTGCTAGTATCAGCCAGTTGTCTATGTAATTCAAAATGCGGATGCCCTGGAGTCGCAATGGAACCAGTGCTGCATCCATGCACTTTGTGTATGTGCGAGGTGATAAGGCTAGGCCAAATGGAAGAACCCGATATTGGTAAGCTTTGCCCCTGAAAGCAAACCTCAGGAACTTCCTGTGTTGTGGCAGTATTTCTATTTGAAAGTATATGTCCATGTGATCGATCGTGACTAACCAATCGCGATGTTGAATTTATGACATGATCGTCTTGATAGTTAGCATCTTGAATTCGAATGCCTTACTGAGCAGTTCAAGCCTCGAAGATCTAAAATCGGACACAATCCCCCATCCTTCTTAGGAGCCAGGAAGTATCTGCTGTAGTAACCTGACTCTCTCTCTGGAAGGGGAACATGTTCTATGACCAGAAGAGATTGCAGCTCTTGTGACAGTAGATGTGCTTGTTCCGGTTTCACGGTAGTGGGGACCACGCCGTTGAAACGCAGAGGACGGCGAATGAATTGAATTCTGTAGCCCTTTTCTACTGTCTTTAGGACCCACATAGAAATACCTGGCAGTAGCTTCCACGCTGCCAGGTTCTCTGAAATGGATACCAATTTTGATACTTCCTGTTGAGGGGATGTTGGATATTCTGTGTCCTGGGTGACAACAGGAAGCATCTGAACACTCAACATTTCGTTGGAAACCGCTGCCCCCCAAAACACCAGAGGCGATGGGGTTGGAGAGGTTTCGTGGGGGTGTTGGGAAGGAACGGGTAGATGTTTTGCGCACCCCGTCCCGAGGGGGGCTACCCCCACAATGCAAGGCGCATGACTGTCAGGACTTCTTCTTTTTGGAAATAATGGTCCTGAGGTTTTGCTTTGGAGGCTGCTGAGGGCGACGAGCCGGTCCCCAATCTTTACAAGGGGGAGCGCGACTCCCACACTTTGTTTTTGAGCCACCCTTCTAGAAGGACTGGGGCGAGGCTGGGTGGCCGGCAGCCCCTCACCCCTGAGTGTGGTGAGAAAGGAATTGTACAAAGGCTTCCTCATGTTTTTTCACCTCCCGAAACCTGGTGACAACTGTATTCACCGAATCACCAAACAGGCCAGAAGGTGAGACCGGGGCATCAAGTAGGAATACTCTGTCCTTATCCTTGATGCCTGTGAGGTTTAGCCACAGATGCCTCTCCATGCTGACCAAAGCAGCCATTGAACGGCTGATAGCGTGAGCCGTCTGCTTGGTTGCACGGAGAGATAAATCTGTGGCTCGACGAAGCTCTGAGAATTCTTCCTCGTCGATTGTACTACCCGCACTCAGGTCCTTCAACAGATCAGCCTGGTATGCCTGTAACACCGCCATGGTGTGTAGCGCAGCACCAGCCTGACCTGCTGCTTGATAAGCTTTCCCCACAAGCGTTGAGGTGGTTCTACATGGCTTTGTGAGGAGCGTTGGTCTTTTTAATGATGATGTCGAACCAGGCGAGAGATAGCCCGCGAGCGTGTCATCATGGTATACCCCTGTGCCTTAGCACCCACGATAGTCGAATATGTCGACGTCAAAGGCACAAAAATACGGGGAAGTATAAATTTTCCCCCATGAATGAGTCAACTCGTCATGGAGGTCTTCAAAGAAGGGGAGAGACTGATTTTGTGTTCCCTTCCCCTGGCCACCAGACAGAAATCTGTCTTCTAGTTTCGATCGTTTGGGGGTCTCTTGTTCACGTGGCCAGTCTAGCTGTAATCTGGCCACTGCACGAGTAACCACCTCGAGTAATTCCTCAACCACTATGTCATTACGTGAGGAATGTTCAGAGGTAGGCAACTCAAAGTCCGCAGACCCAAGAGATTCATCGTCCCCCTCGTGAACCGAAGAGGCGCCGGAGCGCACTTCGAGATCATGTGAGGGACAAACTGGATCTGGAGAGAGAGTGAGCGATAGGGATGGACCTGTCTCTCGCTCCTCAGCCAGATCCATACGCGAGCCCCACGATGGAATGGTGGGTGCTGGCTCTTGGAAGTAAGCGAGACGAGCGTGCAGGGTCTTCACTGTGAACAGCTCACAATGCTCACACTCGCCTCACTCCAACGCAAGAGCAGCGTCCTTTTCCCCCAAACAAACAAAACAAAACTGGTGTGTGTCCGATTTAGCCACAGGATTCATTTTTTCTTTCTTTTGCCTTTTCCACACTTGAATGACAGAGAAAGAGAAAGTTTTCTGCACACTGCCTGACAAATCTAACTCCTATCAGAAGAAAAATAGAGAGCTTGAGAAGCACAAACACATCACAGAGTGGTCTGAAGACAAAAGACCTGACGATGCACCTGTGGCACATCTATTTATAGACCCTGGTACTGGCGCATTCTGATGATGTCACCAACAGAGGCTATAAAGGTTCTAGTCAATTTCATTGAGGTGTTGCACACATATTCACAGCTGGTCACTCCTAAAGACATTCCCATAAGTGCTGAATCAAGCGCAGCATTAAGTGTAGCTTTTGACAGGGAACAGCAAATAAATGTTTAAGGTAAGTGTTCTCAGGCTTCGGACACCTCTCTATTAGAATTTTTACACATTTCTCATGAGCAAAAGCTTCAAGCTCATTGACATTCTTTGGTTTCTGTGCTGCTACTGCTTCCTTGAAATTTTAATGATGGACTGAAAGGGCCATCTAAGGACATTCCACGACCTATCCCTGAACCAGATTTTGGACAACTTGGATGTATCCTTGGTGTTATTGTCTTGCTCGAAAGTCCAGTGATCACTGAGCTTCAATTTACACACTGAAGGCATCACATTTTTCATGCCAAAATGGCCTGATACCTGAAAGAATCCATGGTGTCAGTCACATAGTCAGTATAGCCATTTCCTGCAGCCACAAAACACCCCCATAACAGGAATGACCCACCTCCATGCTTGACAGTGGGGATGGTGTCATTCTTGTCATCACCTTGTCATTTTACTCCAGATGTACTGCTGACCCATGGGTCTAAAACTCATTTTCAGTTTAGTGTCATACATCTATAAAACCTTCTTCCAGGACTCCACAGGTCTTTCCTACTTCTTTCCTATTACTTCTTGAATATTCAAGTCAACATTTCCCTTGGTGAAGCTTTGCTTTCTTCCACACCCCAATAAGGCTGCTGTTGTACCATATTTAAAAATTGTATGAATGGTGCTGCCAACTTTGTCTATTAGAAATTGAAGTGCCTTGGAAATGTACTTTTAGCCATGACCATTCTTGTGTAATGAAATAATCTCCCGTATTAGCTTTTGAGACAGCTTATTTTTAATTGCATTTTTTTGCATATAAATACATTTTTGCTTATAACACTAAACTTGAATTTTAAAACTTATATAAGTGCCATTGCAGACTGATGACTTAATTTTGATTTAAAACAATTACTTGTGTAACCTTACATATTTAAGAAACAGCTACATGCAATAGGGGTTGAATAATTATGACATGGTTGTATTTTTAAAAAATCCTGCTATTTACAAATATTAGGTTATATATTCACACTATGACTTTGAATGTGTCACTCAACTGATATAGATGTAAAGTTTAAAAATGAAAAGCTTACCTTTGTAAATCCTTACTGTCTTGAGGGGGTTGAATAATTTCGATTGCAACTGTGTGTGTATATATATATATACAGGTGCATCTCATTAAATTAGAATGTCGTGGAAAAGTTCATTTATTTCATTAATTCAACTCAAATTGTGAAACACGTGTATTAAATAAATTCAATGCACACAGACTGAAGTAGTTTAAGTCTTTGGTTCTTTTAATTGTGATGATTTTGCTCACATTTAACAAAAACCCACCAATTCACTATCTCAAAAAATTAGAATATTTTGACATGCCATCAGCTAATCAACTCAAAACACCTGCAAAGGTTTCCTGAGCCTTCAAAATTGTCTCTCAGTTTGGTTCACTAGGCTACACAATCATGGGGAAGACTGCTGATCTGACAGTTGTCCAGAAGACAATCATTGACACCCTTCACAAGGAGGGTAAGCCACAAACATTCATTGCCAAAGAAGCTGGCTGTTCACAGAGTGCTGTATCCAAGCATGTTAACAGAAAGTTGAGTGGAAGGAAAAAGTGTGGAATTAAAAGATGCACAACCAACTGAGAGAACCGCCGCCTTATGATTGTCAAGCAAAATCGATTCAAGAATTTGGGTGAACTTCACAAGGAATGGACTGAGGCTGGGGTCAAGGCATCAAGAGCCACCACACACAGACGTGTCAAGGAATTTGGCTACAGTTGTCATATTCCTCTTGTTAAGCCACTCCTGAACCACAGACAACGTCAGAGGCGTCTTACCTGGGCTAAGGAGAAGAAGAACTGGACTGTTGCCCAGTGGTCCAAAGTCTTCTTTTCAGATGAGAGCAAGTTTTGTATTTCATTTGGAAACCAAGGTCCTAGAGTCTGGAGGAAGGGTGGAGAAGCTCATGGCCCAAGTTGCTTGAAGTCCAGTGTTAAGTTTCCACAGTCTGTGATGATTTGGGGTGCAATGTCATCTGCTGGTGTTGGTCCATTGTGTTTTTTTAAAACCAAAGTCACTGCACCCATTTACCAAGAACTTTTGGAGCACTTCATGCTTCCTTCTGCTGACCAGCTTTTTAAAGATGCTGATTTCATTTTCCAGCAGGATTTGGCACCTGCCCACACTGCCAAAAGCACCAAAAGTTGGTTAAATGACCATGGTGTTGGTGTGCTTGACTGGCCAGCAAACTCACCAGACCTGAACCCCATAGAGAATCTATGGGGTACTGTCAAGAGGAAAATGAGAAACAAGAGACCAAAAAATGCAGATGAGCTGAAGGCCACTGTCAAAGAAACCTGGGCTTCCATACCACCTCAGCAGTGCCACAAACTGATCACCTCCATGCCACGCCGAATTGAGGCAGTAATTAAAGCAAAAGGAGCCCCTACCAAGTATTGAGTACATATACAGTAAATGAACATACTTTCCAGAAGGCCAACAATTCACTAAAAATGTTTTTTTTATTGGTCTTATGATGTATTCTAATTTTTTGAGATAGTGAATTGGTGGGTTTTTGTTAAATGTTTGCCAAAATCATCACAATTAAAAGAACCAAAGACTTAAACTACTTCAGTCTGTGTGCACTGAATTTATTTAATACACGAGTTTCACAATTTGAGTTGAATTACTGAAATAAATGAACTTTTCCACGACATTCTAATTTATTGAGATGCACCTGTATATATATATATATATATATATATATATATATATATATATATGCAACTTTTAAATATGCAATTTATAAATTAAAGCTGCACTATGGAACTTTGTGCTCTCTAGTGACTTCTATGGTTGAAACTTAAAATTGCAAGCAATTTGCAGAAGAAAAATTTTCATGAGCCGTGTTTCGCCACTGCTCTTCTGCGCGGATGAATCTCATGATTTTACCTGGACATCACCTGTTATCATGACTGGGAGATATTCAGAGCAGGAGTCATAATGTTCCATTTTCATGTGTAACGTTTCAATGAAGGGAGGAAAAGGAGGACACAGGAAACTTCGGGCTTCAACTCAAGGGTGTATGACTTTAATAAACAAATTAAAAACTAGTGTACTTGTGTACTAGTGTACTTACCTACAGATGGGTTACACTCTGTTAAAAAATGTTGCTGGACCAACCCTGTCAATGTAGTCTTCCATGCGTGGAAGTGGGAATGAATCAGGTTTGATGACTGCATTAACTCAGCGATAGTCAGTGCAGAAACGGAAGGTCGAGTCAGACTTTGGGACAAGCAAACAGAGTGAACTCCAAGTGTTCTGACTGGGAACAGCAAGTTTGTTCTGCAACATGTACTCAACTTCAGTTTTCATGATCTCATGTTTTTTTGGATTGAATCTGTACGGATGTTGTTTTATTGGAAGGGATTCTCCAACATCAGTGTCATGACAGATGGCATTAGTTCTAGTAGGAATGTTGGAAAAGAGAGTGGGGTGAATTTTAATCAGTGTTATAATGTCATTCTTTTGAGATGGAGCTAGATGACTCAGATGTGACTCTAGATCGTTAAGGATGACAGAGTTTCAGGAAACAGGGAGATCCTTTGCAATGCATTCATCGTCCTCTAGGGAGGGAGACGGTAGTACAGCAACAGTAACAGGCTTAGCAGTGGGAGGAGTGGACACATCTCTTGAGTGAGAAGCCTTTCAGTTTCACTGGACAATGTAGATACATTTTGATTGTTTAACATGATTATTGTTCGATTCATATGAGCATGGCAAGCAATATAAGCTTCAACAACCCTACCAGAGAACATATCCAAGCATTATAGCAAGTAGAGAACTTTGCCAAACAGTTAACAGATAAACATCCATCCAGACTGCAACGATGTTGTCCTGAACTGTGTGACAGTGACTGACTGAACTGAACAGCGTAGTTCCCTCTCGAGGGACACAAGCTACGTAATCGCTATTGGGACAGTGTCACGTGGTCTGAAGCCCTTGGGGTTTAGCGATGCCACCAGGGAGCTACGTCACGAGCTCCATAAAAGACACTCACTTCGCGCCATCATATCAGATTTTCTGTTCTTCAGTGTACGATTTTGTATAAGCCCATGTTTGTTCCATAGACTCACGTGGAAGCGAGGTTTCTTTGTCCTCCCTTTTGAGTGGAGAACACGTTAAGGATGCCATTTATACAGTATAAATTTCAGAGCAATTTAATGAAGCCTTTTTGCTAAACATTACAGGGGTCCGACGGGGACAGCTGCACTTTTCAAGGCTCACAATTTCTCGCCACAAGGCATATCCCCTCCTGTTCCAGTTCCATGGCCTCCAAATTTTGAGCTCCATGTGTGGGAGCCGTTTGTATTTTTTTGGCTCTGTGTCTTAGAATTTGGAGTGTGAACGTACAGCGGTTTCTTCTTCGTGTTTGTCGCACTCCCCCTGAGTGAAAGCGTGAGTCTCGTCGGACATGCTCTGAGGCCTAGCTCGGTGGCAATTTTCTGACGATCAAAGCATGCAAAAGAGTTACCATGCACGTCAAGCCGTCGCTTAAAAATGCTGTATAGAGAATTCATCATAGGAAGGTAAGGAATAAATTTGTCCCTTGTCCTTATTGTCTTTTTCTGTGTCATTCTGGGAGAATGCACATGAATAAGGCATTGGAGGAGAGGCCTAAGCCTTTCTCTCTCTCCCCTCCCCATTCGAAGCGCACTGCTTGCATCGGAGGGGATCATGCAGGGACTGGTGAACCCGGCAGCAGAGCGAGGGGACTGGAAAAAGATAATATTCTCCAGCGGAGTGATGGCAGTGCCATTATTCTTTCAGGATACTATCAGGAGATGCAAGGTATTTGTACTTTTTTCTTTATTTTTCACCCATTCGTGGACCACACGGCCGTTCTGGCGAGACAAGAGACACGCACTGCTATCTCTGCTCGATTTTTCGGTGGCGGTGGCAACTTGGGTCCCATTCTGGGTTTGAGATGCTTGAATTCCAAGCATGGATGTCACCCTTTTCAGTCAGCTGTTGGATCTACACATGTTGGTTTTGCAGTCCAACCAAGTGCATCGCATAAAGGAATACTTTGAGCTAATATTGGCTCCGTTTGGAATTTCCCTCATTTTTCCCCCCGCGGCTCATGCTGGGGAATGAGTTGGTCAAGGCAATGCTTTTGTTCTGCGAAGATGTTCCGTGCTAATCAGGTACTACACGTTGTTCCCCCATTAAATGCTGAGACTGGTTTAGTGTCTAACCCATTTTTATTTTTTTAAAGTAAACTAATTTAGCTCAGTTTCCCCCTTAAATTACGCTGGCGAACAAGCACTGAATATTTTCAGCTTGAGTTTGCCTCTGCCTCCATGCGTAATATAACTCAGTGTATGATAAAAATAGATCTACACATGAGCCTATGTGCTTGCTGTGTAACAAAGGATGAGCCACCATTCAGTGAGTGAAACTGGACTGTATAAATGTATCCGTTTCTCTCCTATCTGCCCTTCAGTCAATATTGGAATGAGTTCGCCGTTGTATGTGCTTCGAACGTCTGACAACCAGAATATGGTTCAGTTTTCCCCCGCAGCTTGCCGGGGAGTGAAAAAAAACACCTGCTTCACGAATTCAGCCTCTGTCTGCTTGACCAATGGTCTCGAGATATGTGTAACAGAATTCGATGTTAATCAAGGTACAGGTGTACGCAATGGCACACATTGAACATAAGCACCACACGCTGTCCCCCCATACAGAATGCTGGGGCCATAGTGCGAGCCTACTTGTTTTCTCAATCTCCCTCATGATTGCATTCTTCCCCGTTTCTATGCTAGGTAAGATGTTTTATTTGGCGTCCTCTGCTGTAAATACATTCAGAGTGGCCAGCCTTTATAATTGCCTGATCTAATTCAACCTCTGTCTCCATGACCAAGGGTTTTGAGAAATGCATAACAGAATTTGATGTGCACAAAACAAACATTTCCCCAATGTGCATACATTTTTCCCCATACAAAATACCAGGGAATCTATCAGCATCACTGCTGCAAAGGCATATCAGGGCATTCAATTTTCATGCCTGAATACAATAAAGGCAAAACATTATCAATCCCTCCTCAACCAGCCTCGGTAATAAGGAGCAAAGACTCCCCTCCACTTTGCCGCTGGTTCAGGGGCAGCCACCAAATATAAGTCAAGCGCGCCATCTAATGGTTACAAGTTGCGCTGCAGACAAAGGCCATGCATTATTCCCTCTGTCTGCATGTCTGTCGGCTTGGCAGCAGCTGAAGGGCGTTTCAACCTGGGTACTTCGAATGATAAAGCACGGCAACTTGTGTCCCATTCTGGGTTTGAATTCCAAGCTAATGAAATGTCAGTTCAGAATGATAAAGCAAAAGTAAATAATGTCACAACTGCAGCCGAGGGACTGGTTTGTGACACTAGATTTGAAGGACGCTTATTTCCATATTCAGATTGCACCGAAGCACAGGTGCTTTCTCAGATTCGTTTTTGGGGGCAAAGTGTATCAATTTTGCGTCCTTCCATTCGGACTTGCACTAGCACCAAGCACTTGCACATAATGCATGGATGTGGTTTTGATGCCCTTGAGGCTTCAGAGCATCCGCGTTTTGAATTATCTTGATGATTGGTTGGTGCTAGCCCACTCGGAGACTCTGGCTGCCCAACATCAAGAGGTCATTCTCAGCCATCTGAGCAATCTAGGGTTGTGTGTAAACCTAGACAAGAGTGTCTTGTTGCCAAGGCAACAGGACGATGGTGTCCTACATCTATTGCCAGGGAGAAGTGCGCTCTCATGCAGTGATGAGGCTGGCATGGCACATTCTTCTGTGGGCACCGGACAATGTGCTGTCTCTATGAGCCTTACATGTTCTGGGCTAGTTGAATTTGGGGGGAGGATCTCCTGTCCAGATGGGGTTGATGCCCAGAGAATGGACATTACATCCTTAGATTGTGGAACAAATCTGGAGAAGATTCAGCAGAGCAGAAGTGGATCTGTTCACTTCGAGCGAGACGTCACACCCTTGAATACCCCAGTCTCCGCTACTACTCATTATCCTCAAACATATTCAAAAGACAAGGTTTTCTTTCCTACCCACTCAATATATATATATATATATATATATATATATATATATATATATATATATATATATATATATATATACCAGTCAAAAGTTTTGAAACACTTACTCATTCTTTATTATATATATATATATATATATATATATATATATATATATATATATATACATATATATATATATATTTTTTTTTTTTTTTTCACATTTAGAATAATAGTAAAGTCATCAAAACTATGGAATAACATAAATGGAACTATGGGAATTATGTTGTGACTAAATAAAATCCAAAATAAATCAAAACTGTGTTATATTTTAGCATCTTCAAAGTAGTCACCCTTTGCCTGGAATTTGCAGACATGTACTCTTGACATTTTCTCAACCAACTTCTTGAGGTATCACCCTGGGATGCTTTTTAAACAGTATTGAAGGAGTTCCCATCTATGTTGGGCACTTATTGGCTGCTTTTCTTTATTATTTGGTCCAAGTCATCAATTTCAAAAACTTTTTATTTTTATTTTTTATTAACTTTTAGTTTTATAATGAAATAAATTAATATGGTGGCACAATTATATTTTTGTCTACAAAACTAATTTGAAACATTTAAGCATACGCCTTCAGATCAAAAGATTTTTAAGATCATGAGAAACATTTCAGTCAAGTGTTTCAAAACTTTTGACCGGTAGTGAATATAATCAAAATTCATTTAAAACTAGGTGCTAAAAGCAACATAAATATGCTTTTTTTTTTAATTTATTTTTTTATTTTTTATTTTTTACAATGTACGTGATACACCATAATATCAAGAACACAGGCGGCATCTGAAGAATTTTATGACATGGTCAGCTTCTGAATAAATCTGCCTTGATTATCTTTCACAAGGTCAGTGTCATAAAATTTTAAGATTTTGCAAAGAGCCAGTGCTTAGCTGTGTTTGGAGAAACAGTAAATAGTGCTGATAGACTTTTAACAGTCTCCTTTTAGGCTGACCCCAAGTTTTAAGTGTTATAGACGAGCTATAAAAGGAATAAATATGAGGGCATGATTAATGGGAACAATAAAAGCATCAGTGCTGGACAGTAAAAGCCAAGACAACATGGGAGATATTTGCCTCAACAATAATTTAATGATCTACCAGCATTCTTTATCATTGGACAGTTGACAGATGCTTCTCATCCAGAGTGACTTATTCTATACTAGTTATGAAAGAGTAACCTGGGGTTAAGTCATAGAGCATAACTGCACATTCAATAACTGCAGACTCAATAAATCTCTACGGCCACTTACTCCAAATATAAGCAAATGCATCTTGGTGGAACCTCTACAGCTGCTTGCTCCAAATATAAGCAAATGCATCTTGGTAGAACCTCTACAGCTGCTTGCTCCAAATATAAGCAAATGCATCTTGGTGGAACCTCTCCTCTCCTCTATTCATAGTCACTTGAATATTCTCCCTCCTTCCCCACACCTTCCCCCTGTCCTGATAATAAACAGCTATCAGACTTTGAATCATCTGCTGCAAAATTGCCTTTCATAGAGAGCCAAGCCTGGTGGCAGTGTTGGAGAATCCTTTGTGCCTTGCAGCCATATTTTGCCCTCCCCCCGATAATACTGATTAAACACCTCAACTCAGACATAAACAAGTAAACAATTAAGTAGTAATATCTTCATAAATGCATATACATGCACAATGCACACTTCTTATTTATATAACAATATATGCTGAACATACAGATGCATGCCGTGGTTTTTCAGAAGTTGTACCTCCTGTAGATGTTCCATAGCCTTGAAACCAAG
Organism: Myxocyprinus asiaticus; assembly: GCF_019703515.2. Lineage (NCBI taxonomy): Eukaryota > Metazoa > Chordata > Actinopteri > Cypriniformes > Catostomidae > Myxocyprinus > Myxocyprinus asiaticus. The sequence continues at coordinate 17,496,810 of NC_059376.1, read as the reverse complement.
GCAAATATGAATGTAAACTCCAATTACTTTTCTAGCAACACTTTGATGTAATCAAAAGATGTGAACATGTTTGATATGGGCTTAGGTCTTCAGACTGAGACTTCTTTTTATCTGGACTGTGTCTTCTGATCGCTTAGATTCTTGTAGAGCATAAACAGTCATTACCTTCTGCAGTTCATACATCCCTGCCGTTGCCATTTGTACTTTCTGTGTTTCACAAGGAACCAACTCACATCCTCGTTGTCATGGCAACATATTCTTTGCTCTTTGTTTTTGAAAGACATCTTTAAAAGTGCATGTTCAAGGGGTACAGCAACCCACAAACAGCAGAACTTTAAAAAAAATATGAATGTCTATTCATACAAGAAAAGACGGTTTTCTTTAGAAAGTCGTATCATGGATGTATAAAGCAAATGTTTTTTTTTTTGTTTGTTTTGTTTTGTTTTTCGGAGTTATTATGTATAACCTGTGAGGAACACAGTGGAGGTCTTATAATGAGTAATCCAGTGCATGAACTGGCGTCACCATTGCATGGCACTGGACTATTGTTTCATGAAGTCAGTCCAGGCTTGTGTTATTACTCTCAAAATGGCTCTTTGGAAAGAACATTACATTTATTGAAAATAAGCGTCTGTTGACAGCACTCTTAATTTGCTCCCTTTAATTGACCAGATTAAACTGTTTTCCTCTGATTATTAAGGGTCATAAGGCTGATATGTGTTTGTAACCATGTCAAGCTATACTACAAATAATAATGTCTCTGGAATCATCACAATACATACATCATAATTCTGACACAGTGCCTAGGAATTGTACATACTTTAAAGTGCTTCCTGCAAACTACTTTGGTTGTTTATCTATTTCCCTATACAAACAGAATGTATTATATAGAGTGTGCATCTGTGAGTGTGTTACTGTGTGAAATTCAGCTCCCTATTGCCATGAATTAAAAGAAGGGAAGCTTAAGAAATCAGATAGTAGAGGAAAAAAATCATAGGAGGTTTGCCTCTGTTACTTCCCTGACCACATCGGTATGGCTACCACTGACTACCTTCATATTTAATTCCCAACACATACTCATATAAAAAAGGATTTTGCAGCAGAGTGGAAAATAAGAATAAAGAAACAATAAAAGAGACATAATTCAACAGTGCCCTAAAAACAAACAAGCAAGCAATTAGAACAACTTAAATAACACATGAAGCCCAGTAGACTACCTTTAAGTTAACTTAATAAGGTCATGTTGATTGCATGTTGTATAAATAGTTATAGTCAATTATTATATATATAAAAAATGCAGTTATATCATTTTAGAAAGTACTCTCAAACTTTGTAAATGTGATAAGATCAAGAGAAGTTCAAGAGAAAAAAAAAAGTACATTCAATTTGCAGTATCTATTTTTTTCAGGAAAACTAAGTTAACCAGTGCTAGAGTAGCTCTCTAGATGTTGTGCTTACAGTAAGGAGTTACCCTGAAACAGTTATACATGGTTATGATCTACAGCGGCAACATATAGTTATGTGTTATGGTTATGAAAGTCAGTGCTACGGGTACGGTATGGGATTTCTTTACTCAAACTGCGTATGACTAACAACACCCTTACAAAAAATCTAGAGTTCTGGGCCTGGCACACTAGCCACAAATTTGCCACCCATTATTTTCACATGCAAATGAGCTTATGATTCGCAAATGTTTGCCAGATGTTTGCAGCTCTTCACCAGTAGTGGTGAACCTGCAGCAAACATTTGGCAACAATGGGCACAAGTTTGCCACAAGTTTGCCGCACAGCTCGTTTGCATGTGAAAATGATCAGTGGCAATATGATAGGTGTGGGTGAAAAAACGGATCAATATTTAAGTCCTTTTACTATAAATCTCCATCCTTTACCAGACCCAACCAGTAAATGGCTGAATGTGAAAGTGTAGATTTACAGTAAAAAAAAGGACTTAAATATTTATCTGTTTCTCACCCCCACTTATCATATCACTTCTGAAGACATAGATGTAACCACTGGAGTCTTATGTATTACTTTTATGCTGCCTTTATGGCTTTTTTGGCTTTTCTTGCCACCATTCACTTATCTTGTATGGGCCAACAGAGCAGAATGGGTCTAAAAATCTTATTTTGTGTTCTGCAGAAGAACGAAAGTCATAAACATCTGGGATGGCATGAGGGTGAGTAAATGATGGGACAATTTTCATTTTTGGGTGAACTATCCCTTTAATAAAGTAGTTCTAAATTGCAAAGTTATGTGTGAAACCTATTGTTAGTCAGTGAGTATGTTTATATGGCCAGTTATAATTGAACTACCATGGGTTTTTCCATTGTTGAGCTACAGTCTTAATTTCTCTGTCCAAGTATTCATGACACCATGCACAATCAAATCGCTAAAGAAAGGATGTCAGCTTAGGAGGTGACGTAGATGTTTTCTGTTGACCTTATATTCTGTTGACCTTATGCATCATAGTAGCATAGAAGCAAATAAATTAGCTACAGTGAGACAACACAATAGTCACAACAGCAACATGGATAACTTTACAACCATGTACATTTCTTACATTTTTAAGTGTTAATTTTGGTGCAGATCAGATGTATGTTATCCGTTGTGCTTGTGGTATTAAGACAATGAAGATGATACTGTTTGCTCCTGGATTGTTCTAACTCTAATTGCTTTACTTTCATCCTTATAAACTTTGTATAAATCGTAATAATAACATTTAGATTGAGGAGAGATGTTGTGAATAAATAGACGATTAAGAAAACATATGGTTTGTCTTTATTTTCCTTACAATTGCTGGTATTAGCTGTTATTTGCTTCAGGCTGCATAGGCTATTAAATAAAATCATGCTTTCTGCCTCATTCTATGAATGGAATCCACATGAGATCAGAAAAAGAAGCTGTTAATACCACTTGATGATAATTGAAATTAAGATACACTATATTGCCAAAAGTATTCGCTCATCTGCCTTTAGACGCATATGAACTTAAGTGACACTACATTCTTAATCAATAAGGTTTAATATGACGTTGGCCCACCCTTTGCAGCTATAACAGCTTCAACTCTTCTGGGAAGGCTTTCCACGAGGTTTAGGAGTATGTTTATGGGAATTTTTGACCATTCTTCCAGAAGCGCATTTGTGAGGTCAGACACTGATGTTGGACGAGAAGGCCTGGCTCGCAGTCTTTGCTCTAATTCATCCCAAAGGTGCTCTATCGGGTTGAGGTCAGGACTCTGTGCAGGCCAGTCAAGTTCTTCCACACCAAACTTGCTCATCCATGTCTTTATGGACCTTGCTTTGTGCACTGGTGCGCAGTCATGTTGGAACAGGAAGGGGCCATCCCCAAACTGTTCCCACAAAGTTGGGAGCATGGAATTGTACAAAATCTCTTGGTATGCTGAAGCATTCAGAGTTCCTTTCACTGGAACTAAGGGGCCAAGCCCAGCTCCTGAAAAACAACCCCACACCATAATCCCCCCTCCACCAAACTTCACAGTTGGCACAATGCAGTCAGACAAGTACCGTTCTCCTGGCAACCGCCAAACCCAGACTCATCCATCAGATTGCCAGATGGAGAAGCGTGATTCGTCACTCCAGAGAACGTGTCTCCACTGCTATAGAGTCCAGTGGCGGCATGCTTTACACCACTGCATCCGACACTTTGCATTGCACTTGGTGATGTATGGCTTGGATGCAGCTGCTCAGGCATGGAAACCCATTCCATGAAGCTCTCTACGCACTGTTCTTGAGCTAATCTGAAGGCCACATGAACTTTGGAGGTCTGTAGCGATTGACTCTGCAGAAAGTTGGCGACCTCTGCGCACTATGCGCCTCAGCATCCGCTGACCCCGCTCTGTCATTTTACGTGGCCTACCACTTCGTGGCTGAGTTGCTGTCATTCCCAATCGCTTCCACTTTGTTATAATACCACTGACAGTTGACTGTGGAATATTTAGTAGCGAGGAAATTTCACGACTGGACTTGTTGCACAGGTGGCATCCTATCACAGTACTACGCTGGAATTCACTGAGCTCCTGAGAGTGGCCCATTCTTTCACAAATGTTTGTAGAAGCAGTCTGCATGCCTAGGTGCTTCATTTTATACACCTGTGGCCATGGAAGTGATTGGAACACCTGAATTCAATTATTTGGATGGGTGAGCAAATACTTTTGGCAATATAGTGTATGTGCTGTAAATAATCTGTTCCCTATCTGTCACTCACTCGACGTTGGTGTCGATGTAGTGACACTAGGGGTCACTCTTGGGAGCCCGAGACACCTCTGGTCTTTGACAAAAGGCCAATGAAAATTGGCGAGTGGTATTTGCATGCCACTCCCCCGAACATACGGGTATAAAAGGAGCTGGTATGCAACCACTCATTCAGATTTTCTCATCGGAGCCGAACGGTCATGCTCACTGAGCTGAATACTACTGTTCATTCACCTGCTGGATCTGACGGCGCATTTCAGTGGCTTCTCCCTCCTCTGCACTGGTGCACTGCAGAGAACGCCCCTGGGCGCTTCGGCAGAAAAACTAGAGAGTATATTTTCTGAAAGAGCATTTTTCCCCTCTAAAAGAGTATATATTTCTCTAAAAGAGCGCACACACGGAACGTCTTTTTAAAGACGCGTCTTTTTAAAGATGCTTTTCCAGTTGTGTGTTATTCCTGGTTGTGCTCGTTATCTCTCGCCTTCTAATGGTCACGATCACTGTCTTTCGTGTCTGGGCACTGCTCACGCGGAGACAGCGTTCGTGGATGGTCACGTTCTCATTGCGAGAATATGTCCTTGGCAACGTTGCGGTCGCGGCTCGCCTTCGTAAGAAAGCGAGCCACCCCAGAGGCTCCCGCCTCGGTCCTTTTACCCACGGGTTTGAGGCCAGCGCAGCTAGCACTGGGGGCGATTTGGGGACCCCAATGGGACCGCCTCCTCTGGGTATCCCCCCGCGGACCTCCCATTCCCCAGCACGCTCGTCTGCCCCGATCGGGCTTCCGGGTGAGTCCGCCGGCTCATCTCACGGCGAGTTCAACCTCTTATTCGGAGCCCGCGAAAGTGATGAGCTCTCGAGCGCAGCATCGGAGAGCGGGCTCGTCCAGTCGGAAGCCTCAGCTGGGCTCCTCCCTTCGGGGTCGATTGCCCAGTCACAGGCTGACGCGGTGATGACGACATGCTTTCCCGGACAGCCGCAAGCGTCGGTTAGAGTGGATTTCACCGCTCTTCCCTGAACCCTCGCGGCTCTGTGATTGGTTCCTGGGCTCGTGGCGCCCCTCAAAGCCACGCCCCGCCCCGTTCCTTTCTTCCCGGAAGTGCATGAAGAGCTGACAAGGTCGCGGGAGGCACCTTTTACTGCCCGGTCCCGATCTTTTCAGCTTCCCCGCTCTCACTACCCTCGATGGTGGGGCGGCCAAGGGTTATTCGGCAATCCCCCGGTGGATAAAGGCGCACCTATGCCCGCAGAGCACCGCCACCTGGCGCGTATGCCCAAAGCCTCCGTCCAAGGCCTGTAGGTTTACGTCGTCTCTGACAGTCAAAGCCTACGGCGCTGCTGGACAAGCCGCCTCTGCCGTGCACGCCATGGCTCTCCTGCAAGTCCGCCAAGGCACTAAAGGAACTGCACGAGGGTAGTTCCGCCCCGGGATTGATGCAGGAACTGCGCTCGGTGACCGACCTCGCTCTCCGAGCGACGGAGGTCACGGCGCGGTCTCTCGGGCGGACGATGGCCACACTAGTGGTCCAGGAGCGCCACCTTTGGCTCAACCTGGTCGAGATGGGTGAGGCCGACAGGACACGATTCCTTGCTGCCCCCATTTCCCAGGCGGGCCTATTTGGCGACACCGTCGAGGACTTTGCCCAGCAGTTCTCGATGGTAGAGCAGTAGATGGATGCTAGCCGGCTTATCCTGCCCTGGCGTGGCTCAAGATCCCGCACCGCATCTACTAATCGCCGAGGGCGTCCCCCTGCGGTGACTGCACCGGCTCTACCGCAGCCCGCCCCTCCGGCCCGGCCCCGGCGTGGAGCCCACCGCAGGAAGCTGACGCCACCCGTCTCACAGCCGGCACCAAAGAACCCACGGAGGTCTTCGAAGCGCCCCTGAGACGGGCGACCCAGGGACAACGAAACCTGCTGCTCTGGAGCTGGTAAGCAGATCTTCATCTTTTTGTTACCTTTTGCATTTAATTGCGCTACATGCCCAAGTGGCTGCAGTACTCAAGAGCTCCGCAAGAGTGGTTTCCTTGTTCCCTGGGTCACATATCCAGTGTGTACGGCTGGCATCACGACCACCGTCCACCACTCCATTTGGCAGGTTGGCGCTCCAGCGGCGGTCTCCCGCCCTGAGCGCCCAGCTGTGGCACAAATCCGCCCCCGATGTGACAGTCTCCACGGGTCATGAGGACAGGCCTCTTCCTCCCCCGTCCCAGGCTGTTCCAGGGGTGGTCACAAGGAGCCAGGTAAGTGCTTCGATGTCCTCGGACTCAGCACGGCCACGATGTGGTGTGGCACCTCGAGCTCTACCCCGCTGCGAGGCCCCACCCGCCTGTACATCCGATGACGTTGTCCCTTTGGTCCCCCTTGCGCGGAACTTGGACGCATGGTTTGCGTTTTCCAGTCCGTCACGAGGGCTGGTCCGGACCGTCCGACTCGGCTGCGCGATTCACCTCGCCAGGCATCCGCCCAGGTCCAGCGGTGTCCACTTCACCTTGGTGAAAGTCGGAAACGCTGCTACCTTGCGTGGAGATTGCTACCCTCCTACGGAAGGACACGATAGAACCTGTCCCTCCAGCCGAGATGAAGAAGGGGTTTTACAGCCCCTACTTCATTGTACCGAAAAGAGGCGGTGGGTTGCGGCCAATCTTGGACCTGCGAGTACTGAACCGGGCCTTACACAGACTCCCGTTCAAGATGCTGACGCAAAGACGCATTCTAGCGAGCGTCCGGCATCAAGATTGGTTCGCGGCGGTAGACCCGAAGGATGCGTACTTTCACGTCTCGATCCTTCCTCGACACAGACCCTTCCTGCGGTTCGCGTTCGAGGGTCAGGCGTATCGGTACAAAGTCCTCCCTTTCGGCCTGTCCCTGTCTCCTCGCATCTTTACGAAGATCGCAGAGGCTGCCCTTGCCCATTAAGGGAGGTGGGCATTCGCATTCTCAACTATCTCGATGACTGGCTAATCTTAGCTCACATCTCGAGACGTGTTATGCGCACACAGGGACCTGGTGCTCTCACACCTCAGCCGACTAGGGCTTCGGGTCAGCTGGGAAAAGAGCAAGCTCCTCCCGGTTCAGAGCATCTCTTTTCTCGGTTTGGAGTTGGACTCAGTCTCCTTGACGGCGCACCTTACGAACGAGCGTGCCCAGTCGGTGCTGGCCTGTTTGAAGGCATTCAAACAGAAAACAGCGGTTCCACTGAAGTTTTTTCAGAGGCTCCTGGGGCATATGGCATCCTCGGCGGTGGCCACCCCGCTCAGGTTGATGCATATGAGGCCGCTTCAGCACTGGCTCCAGACTCGAGTCCCGAGACGGGCATGGCGCCACGGGACACACCGCGTGGCCATTACGTCGGTCTGTCACCGTCTTTTCAGCCCTTGGACCGACCTCTCGGTTCTACGAGCAGGTGTTCCCCTAGAACTGGTCTCCAGGCGCGTCGTGGTCACGACAGATGCCTCCAAAATGGGCTTGGGCGCTGTTGGCAACGGGCACGCAGCTGCCGGCCTCTAGACGGGTCCGTGGCTGCGTTGGCACATCAACTGCCTCGAGTTACTGGCAATTCTGCTCGCCCTGCGGAGGTTCCGGCCGTTGATCCAGGGCAAGCACGTGCTAGTTCGGACAGACAGCATGGCAGTGGTAGCATATGTCAACCGCCAAGGCGGTCTGCGCTCCCGATGTATGTCACAACTCGCCCGCCGTCTCCTCCAGCGGAGTTAGCAGCACCAAGTCGCTGCAAGCCACTCACATCCCGGGCAACCTCAACACTTCGGCGGACGCGCCGTAACAACAGGTTACCCTCAAGGGAGAGTGGAGACTCCACCTTAAGGTGGTCCAGCTGATTTGGAGTCGATTCGGTCAGGCACAGGTGCACCTGTTTGCCTCCCAAGAATCCTCCCACTGCCCGCTCTGGTACGCCCTCACCGAGGCCTTCCTCGGCATAGATGCGCTGGCACACAGCTGGTCCCCTGGCATTCGCAAATATGCGTTTTCCCCCAGTGAGCCTGCTCGCACAGACGCTGTGCAAGGTCAGGGAGGACAAGGAGAAGGTCGTCCTGTTAAGCACCCTACTGGCCCACCCAGATGTGGTGCTCAGACCTCACGCTCCTCTTGACAGCTCCCCCCAGGCAAATTCCCCTGAGGAAGGACCTTCTTTCTCAGGGAAGGGGCACCATCCGGCACCCGCGCCCAGACCTCTGGAATCTCCATGTCTGGCCCCTGGACGGGATGTGGAAGACCTAAGCTGTCTCCCACCTGTGGTGGTAGACACGTTCACTCAGGCTAGGGCTCCCTCTACGAGGCGCCTGTATGCCTTTAAGTGGCGTCTGTTCGCTAAGTGGTGTTCTTCCCGTCAGGAAGACCCCCAGAGGTGCGTAGTCAGATCAGTGCTTTCCTTCCTGCAAGAGAGGTTGGAAGGGAGGCTGTCCCCTTCCACCTTGAAGGTGTACGTTGCTGCCATAGCAGCACACCATGACGCAGACGACGGTAAGTCCTTAGGGAAGCATGATCTGATCATCAGGTTCCTAAGAGGCGCCAGGAGGCTGAATCCCTCAAGGCCGCACCTTGTTCCCTCATCGGACCTCTGTAGTTTTTCAGGGTCTACAGAGAGCCCCCTTTGAGTTTTGCAGTCAGAAGACTGCCCTCCTGACTGCGCTCACTTCCATCAAGAGGGTAGGTGACCTGCAAGCGTTCTCTGTCAGCGAAACGTGCCTGGAGTTTGGTCCAGGCTATTCTCACGTGATCCTGAGACCCCCGACCGGGCTATGTGCCCAAGGTTCCCACCACTCCTTTTAGGGACCAGGTGGTCAACCTGCAAGCGCTGCCCCAGGAGGAGGCAGACCCAGCCCTGTCGTTGCTGTATCCGGTGCGCGCTTTACACATCTATTTGGATCGCATGCAGAGCTTTAGAATCTCTGAGCAGCTCTTTGTCTGCTTTGGTGCACAGCGGAAAGGAAGCGCTGTGTCCAAGCAGAGGATCGCCCACTGGCTCATTGACGCCATAACTATGGCATGTCTCGCCCAAAACATGCCGCCCCCGGTAGGGCTACGAGCCCATTCTACCCGTGGTGTAGCGGCTTCTTGGGCCCTGGCCAGAGGTGCCTCTCTAACAGACATTTGCAGAGCAATGGGCTGGGCAACACCCAACACCTTTGCAAGGTTCTACAACCTCCGGGTGGAACCGGTTTCGTCCCAGGTAGTGGCACGCAACACAAGCGGATAAGCCCGGGATAGCCGGCCGGGTGTATCGCTTGCACATAGTGCCTTCCACCTCCTTTTGAGCTGAAGACGTGCGCTGTTAATTCCCAGTAGTGTTCACAAAAGTTGTTCCCTGGTTGACTTCCTCCGAGCCCTGTGGCAGTCGAGTTTTCGGAGAGACTCGCTGCCGGCCCAGTACACGCGCTAACTAAGAGCCCGGTTCTGGGGTAGGTGCTCCGCATGTGGCGGTTCCCTGTAAGGCTAACCCCATGCGATCTATATCTTCCGCTAGTTCGTTTCCCTACTGGCAAACTGCGTCTTCCTTGGGCAGAGCCCCTCAGTCTCCATGTTGTAGTAACTCCTCCCCATTGGGCAGGATCTACCTTGAAGGCTCTCCACATGGTTGGAAAGACCATGTGATGTATTCTTCCACTTAAATATCCCCCCCTCTCTTGGGGCGAGGTGTGGTCTCCGCGGTGTCCTCCCCTTGGGAGGGACACCCCCTGACTAGACCTGGTGGCCCAGTCAGATAATCCCCCTTCTTTTTTAGGGAGTGGAAAAAGAGAAGGGGAAAGAGGCCACGACTGCGTTAAGCCTGTCTCTATCTCTGGGTAGTCGACTTGTCCTCAAAAAGGGCCGTTCGACACTCATAACTGTGTTGGGGGAGGTTACGTGTCGACCTGGTGTGCTGGCTATGAGGCACACAGCAAGTCTGCCCACCACACACCGCCAGTTCACGTAACACAGTTCAGCCTTGTGGCGTTTTGTATAGGGACCCCTAGTGTCACTACATCGACACCAACGTCGAGTGAGTGACAGATAGGTAACGTCATGGTTACTGGTGTAACCTCCATACCCTGATGGAGGGAACGAGACGTTGGTCCCTCCTGCCACAACGCTGAACTACCCGCTGAAATGGCCGGACCTTATATCGGCTCCTCAGCGTAAAACCTGAATGAGTGGTTGCATACCAGCTCCTTTTATACCCGTATGTTCGGGGGAGTGGCATGCAAATACCACTCGCCAATTTTCATTGGCCTTTTATCAAAGACCAGAGGTGTCTCGGGCTCCCAAGAGTGACCCCTAGTGTCACTACATCGACACCAACGTCTCATTCCCTCCATCAGGGAACGGAGGTTACACCAGTAACCATGACGTTATTTGTACATCATGAATTCATAGCGCTAATGCTAGCATGCTAACCTTGGCCATAGTATTAATCTGTTACCCTGTTTTATTGTATTTTTATGATGAATGTGTGAAAATAGTCCACATAAGATCATGAAACATCTTTTATACTTGTTTATGAAAGAAAGATATTTATCACTACTGCAAAGATTGGTGTTGTGTGATAGAAGTGTTACTATAGATGATAGATTGAAGGATTAGTCAACGGACAAAATAATAATAATTTGAGGCACATCAGTGTGCCACAGAATGGTTTCCAGACTGCTGATCTGTCCAAAAATGAAAATTTCAAGCATTCGCAATGTATCCCTGTGTTAAAAAACTAGATAAATCAGCCTCTGACGGGCACTTCTAAGGAAGAGCAATCATAGTAGCCATGCAATAAGATCGCTTCAAACGGAATTAAAAATAAAAATGAATTCAAATGTAAGTTCAGAATTAATGTTAGAGCCCCACACCTTTCAGCCCTCCAAAGCTCTCACAGTTACAAAAATCAAGACATCTGGCAAACTTGCTGCAAACCGGCCGCAAATTCGCCATTCATTATCTTCACTTGCATATGAGCTTTGGGGCAAACACCTAATTGCCGCCAAAGGTTTGTTGCAGGTTCACCACTACTGGTTAAGGGATGCAAATTTCTAGCAAACATTTGTGGCGAATCACATGCTCATTTGCATGTGAAAATAATGAGAAGTAAATTTGCTGTAAGTTTGCAACAAATTTGTCAGAACTCTAGATTTTTTGTGAGTAAAGTCTGTGAAAGGAATAGGGCCTAGAGATGATAACGTCTGAATGAAACTGTGTTGTCTTCTGTGATGTTGTTGGTCTTCTTCTCTGCTTAGTGTTGCGTTCAACTTCCGGGTTAAATACATGTTGCGCAACACCTGTGTGATATGGAGGAGGGTGGGGCCGGGCAACTGCTGTGTGTGTGTGTTTATGTTTGTGTCTTTTTGTTTAAGTTTTCATTTAATATTACTTTGATGGTTCGTCCGGTTCCCGCCGCCTCCTTTCCCATTTTAATCCTCCCTGTTACATTGGTGACGAAACCCGGGAAGGAGGAGGGATGCGCTGTCGTGCAGTCCTTGCCACTGCGTCCACCCAAAGGAGCAGCCCGACGTCCCAAAGGGGAGAGGGGCTCCTGGAGTGGTGGAGACGCTGCCAGGAGCGGAGGGGCTCGCTACCGGCCGCCAGAATGCGGATGGGCATTCCATCTGCCAGGGGTTGGACTCGCTGCTGTCCACCTGGGGAGGAGTGGCTGTCATCTGCCAGAAGGTGGAGGAGTGGTCGAGGACCAGGCGATTGGCAGGTCTGGGAATCGGTGAGCAATTTTTTTTCTCTCTCTCTCTCTCTCTCTCTCTCTCTCTCTCTCTCTCTCTCACTGTTGCTCCACCTTACTCTTTCCCTCTTCCCTTTTCCCTCCCCTTGTCTCCCTCCCAGGTCTCGAGGATGGTGGGGAAAGCCTGCAGGCAGGCGCAGCCAGAAGGGCAACGCCCCCCCTCAAAAAGGAGAGGGGTATGTACGTCATACGTCGGCCTGAGGCAAAGGAGGGAGGAGTGTGACGATGAGGAGGGTGGGTATATGTACTGTATATTGTGTTTTGTTGTCTGTATATTGTGTACAATGTATATTGTGTAATATGAATATTGCGTAATATGGTACATGTGCATATTGTTCAGTGAGTGTTGTGTTTTCTGTATATGTTGTATATTATCTTGTAACAATGAGATGCAATGTTGGTGGAACTGCACTAATAAAGTAATTTGATTTCTATAACAATTTTAATCAAGTTAAATTCTTTCAAACTTTAAAATTAATCATTCAGCTGGTTTTGTAGAAGCCACATTTGAAGCAGTGAACACCCATGCAATGCAATCCCACTGAAGATCTACAACCTGTGAAAACAAGCTCCATACTTGATAAAGATTTTCATAATCTGTTTCAATTCTTCAGAATTAACGGGAAAAAAGTGCAGCACATGCGCTAACAATGGGGTAGTCATGATGACGGCATTTATCCATGCTGCTCCTGAAAGCTAATCATGACAAAATAGTCGTGGGAAAAAAATACAGATAACGTACAAAAACAAGCGCCTAAATATATCACTAAACACTAATTAATTATGAAGCAGCTAACAGATTCTTGCAAAACCTGAACCAGAGCCCCTCCTAGGTCAACTCTTCTTCAAGGTCAAAGAGCTGTCATCAGTTGTGGACTGGCCATTGGGAGAACCGGGACTTTTCCAGTGGGCTGGCCGTGAAATGGGGCCGCATTATGCAGAACGCACCAAAAAACGGCGCCGAGATATGCAGAAGGGGGCAGCGATATGCAGAAAAGGACAACTACTTTTGGGCCAGTTTCTACGTAAAATCCTGGGCTGAATTTTCTTCCCAGTCTGCCCCTGGCTGTCACTCACAATCTCACAAGCCAATGAGAACTCCTCTTTGTTAGCCCCGCCCACACAAGAGTTTTGTGTCAGAACTGCGAATGAAAACTCTGGGAGCGTAAATGAAAACTTTGGAAGGGTGACTGAAAAGGCGAGCAGCACATTCGTAAGTCCTGATCAGTGAACACAAGCAGAGAATTTCATTAACAAAGTATGCAGTTTATTTGAAGACTAAGTGTAAATTTTGCCTTTGAATATATTTTTTCAGTTTCCATTTGCATTTATTCATTCTCAGTTTATATTTTTATTTGTTTTTCAAAAAGTTACATTCAAAAATACTACCTACTGTGGCCTCTATTCCTGAACATTGTTCCTTGTTTTTGTATATAGGCATATACTACACAGACATAATTGACGACACTATTGGGGTAAGGCTGGGGCAGTGTAATGTTTGCAGAAACAAAAGATGAAAGGGACTGGATCTAAGTGCAGGCTTTTCATTAAAACTCAAGAAACCAAAAACATGAGAACAGAACAAACCACTACAGCCATGAATTGATAAGAACTGACCATGAACAGAGGAAAACACAGGGATTAAATACACAGAGACTAATGAGCAAACAAGGAACACCTGGGACTAATGAACACAAGAACCAATGAACAAAGACAAGGAAAAGAACTACAAAACCCATAATCAGACCCCTGGTGGTCGCCAGGGTAATCCTTTCAGGCAGCTGGGGTAAGGGAATGAAGAAGAGGGGCGTTCATCAAAAAAGGTTGAGAACCACTGATATATATTATTTCCCCCCAAATGTATATACAGTTCAATCTATTTGTATTTATTCCTGTAGTTAGTAAATTGCACAGCAAAATCATATTGCTCAAAATTACTTTGGCAATACTGTATTTAATAGTCAACTCAATATTCGTTGCATTGAACAGCACGGATGGGAGTGGGGAAATGGAAAGCCCTTTCAGATCAAATTAGGTCTGTGATATGATGTGGGAGAGTACTATAATCCAGAGAAACATTGTCCCTCACCTCCATAACCTCTCTGTACACTATAAGAAGTGTGAGACAGAGACAGAGAGAGAGAGGGTTATCAAGAGGAGAGTAATGGATTTTCTGTTGTGTATTCTCTCTACTCTGGTCTTTCTTTCCTGCACACGCATTAATCTCTGTCATAAATGCTCATTTTGTAAGTGCCTGCTTTTGCTACCCACCATGTGTGGGAGATGAAAGAAAGAGAGAGTCCAAGACTCACCTTCTACTGTGGCAGTCAGGGTTATGGCAGAAATGAAAGATAGAGATGGCCTCTGACAAACTCTGACTGAAATAAAGTTTCCAGATACTCTGTGAAGCTCTGAGAAAAAAAAAGAAAAACAAAAAAAGCTGCTACTACATCTAAATATTTTTTTTTACATTGATGTTCACAGATCAGTAAGGCAGTATGATGTCATCACTTGAGTGATGTTCACAAGCAAAATAAAACAAACAAACAAACAAACAAACCTATTTTGCTGCTTGCTCAATTTACATAAATTTGCTATTACAAAACAACTCTTAAAATTTTTATTTTTTAATTAACAACTTAATTTCCTTTTATCCAGTTAACCAGTCTGCATTGGGACTACACGAATAAGCATTGCTGAAATTTCCATTTCCCAGCATGGGTTGAATGGGACTGGATGGGAAAATTAAATGTTGAAATTGTGCGTTAATTTATGTGTTTTTGAACCTGATGAAAAAACAGGAAGACTCATTAATGTGTAATGTGCTGTAATGCTGGGATTTACTGTAAATGCTGTTATGATATTTTTAAGGGTTTTTGATTGCGTTGAAGCATAAGGCATGTGCTTAGGTTGAGGAATGGTACCTTTCATACTGTATGCATGCCTGCAAAATCTATTAACTATGTAAATGGAAGTGCAATTATACGTTTTCTCTCTTGTGCTTTTCTCCATACATTATGTTGATTACAATTCCGAATTATTTCAAATAAAAACGTTTGTAGGTTTATAAGGCCAAAATATTTTGCTTACATATTTGTTAAAGCACTTACATAAATTATTCTGTGAAAATGTCAAGCATTTTGACCTGTAAATTTATATTGTCGTTTTTGCAGTGGGACTACTATTCTTGGTCACTGAACTTGTGTCACCAATGTAATTCCTGTCGGTAGCACCAGTACGTCAACAAACCGTGTCGTCATGCACCCAGGTAAATATGTAGCAGATAGTTTTTATTTATACTGTTTCTGGCTGTTTTTCATCTTTGGACATCTTGAGGGTATGCAGACAACATGAAGGAAACAAATGTATTTTTTTTCTGCTTAAACAATAGTCCATAAAAATATCCAAACAACTTCATGTAAAAAAGGAAGTCATGAAAGTTACCTGGATTACAGACAACGAAGTTGAAATATTGGAGACCATTTCAAGTACTATTCGTCAGTTTAAGGAAGTGATGTCTTTGTCCCTTGAACATTTCCTGCTAGTTGACAAACTAATTCAAAACAACAGCAGGAAGCGCTTCATTCATAGTGACTTTAACACGATTAAAGTTACTAACGTTAACACCATTGTCATAAAATGGCATTTTTAAAAATGTGGACCATGTTGTTCGGTGTCTGGATGCTCTTTGGATGCATGGAACTAATGTAAATTAGGGTTTAGAACTGTAGCACACATCTTATCTCTGGCAGGTGAACAACAATTTTGCCAACTAATTGTAAGTTTGAGAGGTAGGGCTCTAAAAGTGACTATAGATCGCTCCCAATCACATTATAATGAATGATGCTGCACAAGTAATTTACGATTACATTTTGTGATTTAGAAGACACTTTTTTCCAAAACAGCTTACAAATTAGAAACACAAAAAATAAATCCTTAAGTTGTCTGCAGGTCATGCGGACAGCTTTATTGAACGGCTTCATTTATTATAATAGGAGCAATCCAATATTCCCGATCTTTCCTCTGAGGAAATAATTGTGAGTATTGGAACTACAATACACTCCCTTACAAAAAATCGACAGTTCTTGCAAACTTGTCAAAAACTTGCTGCAAACGTGCCGCAGATTCGTCATTTATTATTTTCACATGCACATGATCTTGCTATTCATCGCATATGTTTGCCAGATGTTTGCTGCTCTTCACCAGTAGTGGTGAACCTGCAGCAAAGCTTTGGCGACAATGAAGAGTTTGCTGCAAAGCACAATTGCATGTGAAAATGAATAAGTAGTAAATTTGCGGCAAGTTTCCGGCAACTCATCGCCTTTCAGTATCAACACATCGGATAAGTCACTTCAGATAAACTTCTTGTTTACTCAGAGCCTTATTTAAAGGATCCGGTAATGATACCGGAAAAGCTTCAGGGTCAGTAGCATTCTAATTCCTTTGTTATTTTTTACATCCTTGAAATGGTCAAAGTAAGTGATTTTATCACACAAGAGTCATGTTAACCCATATATAACCCATATAGATTTAAGTCTTGTGGTTATACTTTTGAAACAGTGTGTATATTTTAAAAGGGTCATGACATACTCTTTTTTTTATAATTTTATTATCATCCCTGAGGTCCACTTATAATGTTAGTATAGTTTTTTTGTACCGAAACAATCATAATTTAGCAATAAATAATAATTTTCTATTTAATAAAAATAGTTTTAAGGTCTTTGCCCCTCTAAAGGTGCACTCAGTAACTTTTTGTTTGTGTTATCTTGGACTTACAGTGACACCAATTGTGTGGATGCAACATCATTCAAAATCAATAGTTTTCAGTTACAGATGCCATTGTAGAAATTCACTATTCACAATCAGCCATGATTAATTTAATCCAGGATTGAAAGCGTCCAGTAACAAGACGGTTACTGAGAGGGATAATTCACCCAAAAATTACAATTCTCTTATGGTTTACTCACCCTCCTGGCATCCGAGATGTGTATGACTTTGTTTCTTCTGCAGAACACAAATAAAGATTTTTATAAGAATATTTCCGTTCTGTAGGTCCGTTCAATGCAAGTGAATGGGTGCCAAAATTTTGAAGCTCCAAAATCCACATAAAGGGAGCATAAAATAATCATGATTTTATACATACATTTCAAAATTAAATTTAATTAATTTAGGAGTAAAACTTTTTTAATGGAGAAATAATTACTGAATGCACCTTTAAGACTTCAATGCAAATGCCCACTGTCATGACTGGCTAACATTGTGCAGTCCTTCCAATAGTCATTTAGTGACCCTACATTCCAAACAGGATAAATCTGCCTCCAAAGGGCACTTTGAAGGGGAAATAATCATGGCCACCATGTTGAAGGGTTGTTCCAAAACCCAAGGGCTCATAACTAGCTGCTTTGAAGGGCACTTCAAAAGGGGCATTTCCGTAGGGCTCAACTGATGGACCAGAACCGGACCATAAGTCATAAATCTGCAGGTTTGTTGAAAATTAAACCAGCTGCACCTCTAAACACACTCTAGCTTAATAAACAAAAATCTGTGGTTTAAGGCTTTAATTATTAAAATGAACTTTTTAAAAACATTTAAATCCCTGTCTTTCTGTTTGAAACTGGCTTTTGCTTGTGTTATTTTCCTGTAAATTCACTTGATCTATTATTCTAATAAAGGAGTTGAAATAAAATAAATATACACATTCTCATTTTATTTATATAATACTGTACGTTTGTATACTGGTTCATTTTTTGGTTCATATTTTTTAAATAAAACAAATATTTAAACATGAAGCTTACATTTCTTCATAAAATCTAAAAGTTTTAAAGCAATTCGTTTCAGTTTGCATACTGAAAATAGTTAATAGTAAGGCCAAATCATGTACAAAATTTCTGATTGGGAGCAGGTGATGTTCATTAGCATCTGCCTTTGTGCGGTGGTAGTATCGGTCAGTAATACTATTATTGAAGATTAATAATACCAAGAAATTTACCATGAATTCAAATGGTCCCTTACCACATCCTTCACAGTTTTAGCAATAATTGCTTTTTGAGTTATTAATAATGAAATGTGTATAACGTTTCTTATATGCTGAGAACTTTCCTGACTCATGACTTATAAAAAAATAATTATTTTCATTTCACTTCAATTATTTATCTTCTTTATCTTCTTTATGTATACATCTGTGTTTATTTACATGCTTTTTTAAGTGTTTTTATTTTAATTTATTTTAATTATTTACTTTTCCCATCACCTGTACTACTTACAGTGATTGTATTCATACATAGTTTAATCTGTGAAATTTTGTACATCGTATTGAACATTTATATTGAACATTCTGTTTTTCTATTAAAACAAATCCATAGTTTTAGCACAATGTGTGGACTTCTCAAACGGCCCCTTAGCACAAGCTGCACAGTATTAGCATGTTTCAGCACAATGTGTGGACTTTTCAGATGACCCCTTACCCACAGTATGAAAAATGTCCAACTTGTATCAATGTTAAATCAACGATCTGGAACGATTTTGCCGTGATGCCATCTGACCAGCTTACGGGACAAATTGCATCCCTTATTGATTCGATACGGGACACGTCATTTCACATTTAAATAATACGGGACAATCACGTATTTTACAGGATGGGAGTCAACACGACCTGGAGGTCTAATACATTCTCATGAGCCAAGTGTGGATGCAGAATGAGTTTATCAGGAGAAATTGTAAATCAGAAGTACAGTGGGATGAGGGGTGGAAAAAAGGGAGAAACCTGGTAAAATTGGGAGTGTTGGCAGGTATGCAAACATTATACAATCAACGGTGATGTTAGGTGCTTCAACAGGCCAAAGCAGAGCCAATGGTCTTCACAGGAGCGACACCTCACACATCTTCCGTGTTTGTTTATACACAGAATGGCATGTGTTTCTCCCAGTCAATGACAGCAGCAGAATGAGACGCGTTTTTAAAAGTTGTGCTCTTATAATGCGCTGCACATCACCAGCAACACATCAAAATGATCAAATATGTCCATATACAGTAGTGCATGTTTACAAAAGACTAACAATTAAAAATAGCACAGATGGGTGCAAAAACGGTCCAGGATGCCTTCAAAACAGCACAACAACAAGACACATTGCAGCAAAATGAAACAGAGTGGAGGTCTCCTTTTTTGAGTTCTAACTTGACATCAGGTCTTTTAAACGTGACACGAGATATATGATAATGGTCAAAGCCATTCATCTAGTGCAGGTTTATGTAGAAAAACATTTAAATCCAGATGAAGGTATCCTGTGTAAATCTCCTTTGGAATCTCCCATGACAGGCCCTCTCTCCTTTTCAACTGTGTAACTGAGCACAAGTGGGCGGGGCCAAGGGTGCATTGACAAAAAATAGGCATTGATGTCTTGCTGAAGAGGCAGTCAAATGCAGATGTATTTGGTCCTTGTGACGTCACAAGTTCGACTAATTCCAAACGAGTCATTTCTAGAGCCTGGTTTAAATAAATGCTATTACTCTTTAAAGGAGGAATTTTTCAGTTCTGAAATTTACAGTATGTATTTATAGAACAATGACCTCTTATATGTCAAAAGATCAAGGAAAATGTTATCCCTCATATCACAGCCTCTTTAACGTCTTTTAAAATTGACCCTGTTTTCAGTGTAATTGCTTACTGTAAACAAGATTTTTGCTTAAAATATATATATATTTTTTTTAATTTATCGATTCTTTTGTGTGTGTGGAAAACAATATCATGCTGTAAATTGTCAATTAGCTTAATTTGAACCTTTAACTGCAAGAGTTTGTGTAAAATGTTAGTGGGGCTTACTCAGTTTAATTACATTTTTGCTACATAGGTTGTTAAAGTTGAATTTACTCTTTAATTCATTAGAAAAAATATTTCCAATGTGTGGAATCATGATCCACAATTTAATTAGACCTAAGTTCTGCCAAATAATTATTATTATTATTTTGAGTGCATAGAACAGATGGGTATGGAAATATATAGGCATCAAGGCAGTGAATTTAGCAAGGCCTGTCTTTGTTCCATGTATCCACCCTTGTGCTGTTATTGGAATTGTACATAGAATAATGGAAATTTTGCACACCGTCTGCTGTTGATGTAAATAGCAGATAAGGCACCACATCAACAGACGTGGAAAGCAGCGATCAGCAAAAATCCACTCATACAAGCAATGCTGTTTTGTTGGGTTATACTGTATCAAATTTTTGCTTTAGATGAAATATCATAAGAGCAGACTGCCAACATCTAGTCTGTTACAAAGAAAAATGCTTGGGTTCATGACAAACAAATGCATTTGAATTATCTTAAGAGTGCGCAACTAAAGGGGCCATGCTGACTTTGCAGTCTGCACTCTGCACTAGTCAGAAAATAATTAAATTGAAGAAATATTTTAGGAAATATTGCATATTATGATCAGCATTACTTTGTCATTTTCTATTATTATTTACACCCTTCATTTACATGAAGTCATTTTGGCAATTTTCTTCTTTATATAATATATATGAATAATATATTATAACATATATATTAAAAAAAAATAATTCTGTTTTGAGTACTATTCTGATGCTAGTGAAACTTTGTAATACGGCACTTTTCATACCACTGTCTCCTTAAGATGATTCGCTTATGTTTTCCTCTTTTGTAAGTCGCTTTGGATAAAAGCGTCTGCCAAATGTATAAATGTAAATGTAAATATGTCTGAAGAATAAACAAGGGTAAGTCTGTGTAAATTTGAAAATTCAGAATGTGATAGTGAAAGGTCAAAGGCTTGTCAAATATCACAACAAAACCTGCTGCACTTGTCTAGAATTACACTGAAGTGGAAAAATGCAATAATGGTCTAAATAATCAGTTCACATTGAAAAGGCAGCTCTGTGCTCCTAAAAGGCCACTTCATAATGAAAGAAAAGGTGTAGTGGTGACCCCCTGATAAAGGTCACTGAAGCAGGCATTTTTCCATTCAATACTTTCATCTTACTCTGCAGACCGGTTTATTAAACCTTGACTTGATTCACCTGTGTGCATCAGTCCTATTGAAACATCCTGTACTTTAATTTCTGAGGTTCCACATCAAACTCAAGAACTGTTTAAGGCAGAGCATTTGTATGGTTTAAGGGGTTAAAGGAATAGTTCATCAAAAAATTATAATTGTGTCCTTATTGACCTTTACTGTATCACTCTTCCACATTCGTACAGTGGAAGCTTTGCCTTCGCAGCATAAAACAACTTCCGCTGTAGTCTGTTTCAATGGCAGTGTTCATAGCGCTGACTTATTATGGTCTATTTTATATACAGTTAATCTCAAAGACATTATTTACCTCACCTTCTAATCATTACTCAGGAGTGATGAAACAAAGTAAAACAATGTCATGTTTTATGATGCATTTTATCATTTTAAAGGAGAGTGTGAGAGTAGGCAGAGTATAACTACGTTTTTTAATAGAGGAATGCATCACTATTGTACAAACAAAAGTACATACACATTTTAAAGAGCATTAAAACAAGACTGGGGTATACAGTAGGCCTATGCCACACACACTCACACACACACACGCACACACATGTTGGTGCAGCTATCATTATGAGGACTCTCAATAGACATAATGATTTTTATACTGTACGAACTATAGATTCTATCCCCTAACCCTAACCCTACCCCTAAACCTAACCCACACAAAAAACTTTCTGCATTTTTACATTTACAATAAAACATCGTTTTGTATGTTTTTTTAAAGCGATTTGAATTATGGGGACACTAGAAATGTCCTCAAACCATATCTATAGCATAATACCCTTGTAATTACCAGTTTGTAACCTAAAAAAAAAGTCCTCATAAACCACTTAAACCAAAACTTACGAGTAAAGGTTGTACCAAGCAATGATAAAGGTCACATTGCTTTCAAGTACTTTTAATTTAATCTTCTGGTATGTTATAAGATCCATTTAAAATGTTCAAGTAACATTAACATGCTGCAAAAGTTAAAAAAAAAAAGAAAAAGAAAAAAGTTTTATAATGTTTTTAACAATGTTCACATAGCTTTTTTTGCCATACAGTAAAATTAATGGTTAATGGTGATTCACTCTTTGTTCAAATTATCGATCAACAACCGATTGCAGCGCCTAAAGCAAATATGGCAGTTACAACACCAGAGTCACCATTCAGTTTCTTTATATGGCCAATGAAGATTGTTCAAATCTCTCCTTGTGTTCCATGGAAGAAAGAAAGTTTGGAGAGGGTTTGGAGGGGCATAAGAGTCAGTGAATAATGACCTAATTTTCATTTTTAGATGAACTATTCCTTTAAGGTTTGGCTGGTTAGCATCTGGTAAACCCGAGATGGTAGATGGTAACATCATCAGTGGGTCCCATAAAGCCTCTTTTTCCATTGACAGCCCTTCAAAAGTTGTCGGTTATTTTGGTGATTTTCTTTTTGTAAACAAGGCCTTGACTGTGCATGTTCTTGTGGTTATTGTGACATAATTGTCATGTGGCTTCAGAGTAATTAGTCACATTTACGTCTCATGTGATTAACTCAAATAAAACCTAAATGTGGAGCTAAGCTGCCATTAGCAAAGATGACAGGATGTAGGTTGTGCATTTCTAGGGGGTTATGCGGCAGCTGAGCAACTCCTATTGAAATAAACGGGAATGCTAATGTTCTTGGTGTGCCTTTATTATAGCTGCAGATTATAGTTTCTGTCTTCTGTGTATGGGTATTTGGCAGTGACCAAGTTAAGAATAATATAAGAAATATAAAGTGATTTTACTAATTATTGCAATGACAAGCCAGGTTTTAGCCTCAAGCAAAACTATTGTTTTTATGAGAGCTCAGCAACTCATTTATAGAGAGGACGGAATGCTCTAAAATGTCCCCAGTTTAAAAAAAAAAAAAAAAAAAAACATTTGGTGACACTCATAAAGTTTTCAAGCATACTTCTTTAAGATGTGGTGTTTGAAGGCTCAACTGAAGTTCAGCGGAACAGAATAGTTACAGCAGTGAGCGATGAGACACAGCAACAGATAATGGACAGTATCCATAAATCATCCAACAGATGACAAAGAGGAACAAGAAGACAAAACAAAAAGAATGATTGAGGACCAACGGCAGACATTTTGCAAATGGAACAAAGGAAGCAATCAGGAGAAGATGAGGAGAATAGAATGGTTTTAATCCATGTCAGTCATCTTAGCCAGTCAAAAAAGTATCACTGAGTGCTCTATCTTCAATTTATAAGTGTGATGGTTCATTTAAAGTTTAGAACAAAGAGGGAAGATATTGCATGGTGAAGTGTCTTATGAACGGGAAACTTCTATTAAAGTCTCTTTAATAGAAAAGTTTAAGTAGACTTTCTGCTATTTTACTCTTATCATTAGTTCTTCTGCTGTTAAGTATAATATTATCTGCATGAAAGTTGTTTAGATTTTTTACAGGTGCACTCAGTAATGTTTTGTTTATGTTGTGCTGGACGTATTGGACTTATACTGACACCAATGACATTAGGGTTGCCAACTGTCCCGTATTAGCCATGACTTCCCGTATTTTGGCCAAAATTAAGACACCCCCTATACGTCTATAGACGTCATCCCATATTCTTCTGTATTACCTTACCATGAATAGGCAAACCAAGTTTCTGAATAATGAAAATGCTTCGTTGATGTGCAGGTATGGGCAGTTATGTGTTTATATGAATTCATCTGTCTGACCTTAGAAAAGTAAAGAACATGGGAACAATATGAAAAGATTTTAAACAGTGGAGTGTCTGTGCTACAGGGCTGGCACTCAAATCTTTGTAATAGAAAAGTTATCGGAAGTAACAAAAAACCTGAAATGTATTACTCCTTTGCCTGTTCACAACACCTTCCTTTAGGAGATCCCTTTAAAATGAGATAATGTACAGATAATGGAAAAATTATCACGCAAAGGGTCACACTTTTACCGTTTTCAACCTGACCCTTTAGGATGCTTGTATCTCTCAGTGCCTCTAATGTGATTATGAAACAGTTTCTTTTGGAGGAAATGCTGAATTGTCCTTGTGATGTGAAGTGGTTCAATATGTGGTTTGCATTATTTGGCTAAACACAGCGAGAGAGAGAGAGAGAGAGGGTGGCGTTGGGGAAGATTGATGGGTTACTCGATTCAGATATACCGTGCCATCTGCCACTAGCTATGTTTCCATTCAAATTGTGAATGTAATTAATGCGAAAAAATCTGAATATTGAAAAAACAATGTGTGGATAAAGAAGCGTTTCCATCCTTGCGTTCAAAAGAACAAAATCATCACTTCCGGGGAAATTGTAGTGACTGTGTGACTCTTT
The DNA here is from genome assembly GCF_019703515.2 of Myxocyprinus asiaticus. NCBI lineage: Eukaryota > Metazoa > Chordata > Actinopteri > Cypriniformes > Catostomidae > Myxocyprinus > Myxocyprinus asiaticus. The sequence continues at coordinate 17,472,556 of NC_059376.1, read as the reverse complement.
TATTAATAAAATACTCGCGGTTTAGGACGCACAGACAAAACACTTTAATAACTCGTTTCATGACTGGAAATGACAGCGCGTCACACAGTTCTGGGAGCACTATGTATGTGTGCATTCCTCCATCGTGACTTTGCGGTGTGGATCTATAAGATATTCTTTGAAAGTATCAATAAACCTGCTCTTCTGGAAAAAGTGCAAGTTTGTGTTTAACTTATTTGCTCTGCAAACTCTATGCAGGCTTTGGATTTTTAGGACACCTGTATTTCAGAATGACCAGGGCAACAATTCAGTTGTGATGATTGGTCCGCTGGTTCGTCCGGTTATGAATGAATTATTCAGTCACATGATTTTTTTGATGTGCTTCTTGTGTTCCTATTAAATTCAATGGGAGTTTATTCGTAAATGTGTTTCCATCATAGTTTATGTGCATTTCTTCTTATGGAATAAAAATCGTATCCACCTAAAGCGAGCATATACGTTTTCCACGCATATTTTGGAGATTTTATTCGCATCTTGGTGTTTCCATCTACCAGATTTTATGCGATATCCTAAAATGCGCATAAAAAAGCGTTGATGGAAACATAGCTACTATTGGGTTCTATATAGAAACATACACTGACTCTCCTCATCTTCCTCCATTAGTGTCTCTCTAAAGGGGTGGGGGAGAGGGAGGATGTGCGTGGTAGAATTGTTCTTATGGTTCCAAGAATCTAAGAGTCAATCCACTGTGATCTCATTCCTTTGCTAATGTGATTTTGGGAACACCTCTATGCCACTCTCGAAATTAAAATCGTTCTCGCCTAAGCCTTTCTCCGCCACTCAGCATGTTTATGTGTATTTTAAAAGTTTAATTTTAGTAAGACTAAAACAATTTTTTTTTTATATTTAATGTCATGTAAGCGGTTAAGTCCCAGTCCGATTTTTGTGAAGTTGGACTAACAGACCTAGATAATGCGATTGTAGCTCGGCTTTGTCTAGCATGTAGGAAACACATATTAATCGGACCATAACTAGCCTCATGGTTGTCCATAAGCTCTGAAAGACAGAGGTGAGGCACAATGTGTATTTAAAGGGGTCATGACATGCATGTATTTTTTAAAATATTTTCTTCCTTGAGGTTCACTCAGGTTAGTAAAGTGAAGAAGAAAAAAATAATGTAGTATTACATGAACTTTTTCTACCTTGTCTTGGGCTCTCTGTCTGAAATGCTCAGTTTTCTGTGTACTTCACCTATAAGATACACCCACTGTTATAATTGGCTAACATAATTGAAAAGCAAATGCCCCTCCCCTGTTGCAATTGTGGAACTATATTTTCCAAGAGTGATATTTACGAAAACTTGCAAATTATTTATGAAAGGCAGTCACTGAAATTAACATATGAACATGCAGTATGTACCAATTTATGTAAAGTACACAATCAAACTATAACAGTTGTTTGACTGAAATAACAAAAGAAAACGGAACAAAATCGTCTCACTGTTTCTCCCCAATACTTATCAGGCATTCAAGATTTGGTGAAAAAATAACGCTATTTAAACACTGAAAATAGTCTAAAACATGCTGCGAATGTGAAGGGTTAATAAATGTGTATAAAGCTGTGGGGAGAGTGTTTTATGGGACAGCTGACAGGGATTCCCTGTTTGATCTTCTGGCTTCAATATGGTGTCAGGAAATAAGCGATGTTCGCTGGCTGGGGAATCAGAATCACCCTCAAATTATTTGTTGATCGACCAGTGAGGAGGTCTCCCTCGATAAAATTTGAGTTCTGCCATTTTTAAATTGTTTATAATTTCAAATCAATCTTTTGAGAGTAATTATTTATTTCTTTGGTATCCATGTAATAAGCACAATATGCTCCAACAAAAACACCAACTAATACGGGCGAGTACTCTGTTAAATCAGTCCTTATCTCTCCCGCCCATCTATATTGCTGCTCACTGTATTTCTCCATTACGGTCTACTGTCATTGAAATAATCGTGTCTGCAGCTCAACTATGCGGCGCCTCATGTCGCAGGCCGGGGGAGACAGGGACAATCACGTGCGGAGCACCAAAGAGCATTAATGAAACGTGTTCGGTGCTAGAGAAAAATATTCAGATGTAGATATAGTGCTGAAAGATCAGTACTATCAATGCCACGGAGCGCTGGCTGTGTACACAGCTCCATTGTTTTGTCACGCTGCTAACCTAAAGTGTAGAAACGGTGAGATGGGGCAACCATAATCATGATGTCTCGTGGTCTGGATGCAACAAATTCGGGGTCCAGACCGCGGTCCGCAAATTGGTGATCGCTGGCTTAGAGTATTGTGATGTTTATTGCAACTTCAGTATCTGCATTCTTACCTTTGAAAACAGCTTGTCCTCTCAGTGATTCATTTTTTTCTCACTACTTTCCTCTTTCCCACCTCTCCCCCATGAATACGGAGTACAGTGTTGATGGGCCATTTACTTGTGACATATAACGAATCCGTTAAAACTGTGCACATTGAGCCAGACTACAAGCAGTAACCTTTCAGAGAGAGGCGGTGGCATCAGAGCCAACAGAGCACATTTTAAAATTTATCGGCAATCAGATCAGATAAAATAATGATTCCGATAATTAGAAAAATTATGAATATCGGATCCGATTATCGGCCAGGCCAATAATCAGTTGACCCCTGAAGTTTGTATGGTACAATGACCTTTTATATGTCAAAATATCAAGGAAAATTTGATTCCTCATGTAAAGACCCCTTTAACATTTCCTCTGCTGCTGTCCATCCTTCAAATATTCAGATATTTGATTCAAAGTCATGTAGGCCTATACTTAGACAGCTGAAGACTTGTTGATTATAACTGCACATGTAAACGTACTGAATGACTAAAGGGAAGAATAATATTTAAAGTGTCATGAAATTCACTGTTTTCAAAAAGATCCCAGATTCTGAATCCCAGAATGGGGAAGAAGTGGGATGTGCTGTTGGTAGAATTATTACTATTGTTCCATCCACTGTGATGTTATGCCTCTGTTGATGTGATTTGGAACAAGTGCATTGCTTCTTAAAGCAGTGAATTGTTCTCAGTTAGTGATGCCTGCAGTTTACCAAGAAGTAGCTGAATGTCCCGTCCTTGATTATTACATTTCCTTTTGTCTTGGAGATAAATTGTGAGCTCTCAATGTGTTATTCCAGAGAGGCCCACGGCTGAAATAAATTAACCTTTATTTATTGATTTGAGCCGATTTGATTTGGAAGTATGGCAGATTCTAGGATTTCAACCTTAGGGGGGTCTCAGCCTTTTTCCTGAATATGAAATATTCCTTGCTTAAAGTTTGAGACGAGTTGCATGTCTTGCTCGATTGCTTGAATCTTGCTTGAATAACAGTTATTTTAATAAAACATATAGAACTACATCTGTTTGATAGTAGATATCAGCAGTGTTCGAATTGAGTCAGAGATCCTGGGGGGTTCTCTTGCACAGCATATGATCTCACACTAACACTAGACAGCGCTGAAAAACAGGTGTCACAAAACTCTGGTTCTTAAAGGGGCCACGTCCAATTTATGATTAGAGCTAGATTACATTAAATTTCTCCACTTGGCTACACTACAATGTTTTAATGACTAGTAAAGGAAGTATTTACAGTACAATGAAAATTATATAAGATAGCTTACAGCAGCCACTGATTTCATTAAATACAAAGAAATAAGGATAAGAATAAATACGAATAAGGGGGATTAAAATGAAAGAAAGGAGCCCTAAATAGGGTTTAGAATACTGTATATGTTGAAGTAATAGTCTTTGAGTTAACGTGAAGACTTGTTTCACGGGATTGGTGGACTTTGGTTTGTGGGTGCACACTATGTCTTTTAGTTTGAAGTTTAGTTTCAGTATCTTATCTGGTCTCTGTGCTCCGTAGTCCCCTTTGATTGCTCCCAGGTGTGTCTTGTTTCATTGTCTTGTTACCTTGTTATGAGTTCCGTTCTATTATTGGTTGCCTTGTCTTCTTGTTACCTTTGTCAATGTTTAAAAGCCCTATGTTAACCTTTGTACCATGTCTTGCATTGTTTTGTTGTTCCCTATCTGTCACTCACTCTTCGTTGTGTCGATGTAGTGACACTAGGGGTCACTCTTGGGAGCCCCAAACACCTCTGATTTTGGAAAAAGGCCAATGGGAATTGGCGAGTGGAATTTGCATGCCACTCCCCCCCGGACATATGGGTATAAAAGGAGCTGGCTCACAACCACTCATTCTGATTTTCTCTTCGGAGCCGAGCGGTTGCGTTCAGTGCACTGAATTCACTCTCGCTACTATTCACCTTTAACTGCTGGATCTACGGCGCATTTCAGTGGCTTCTCCCTCTCTGCACCCGTGGAGTGCAGAGAACACCCCTGGGCGCTTCGGCAGAACAAAAAGAGTATATTCTAAAAGAGTATATTTTCTAACTAAAAGAGTGGCACTCACGGAATGTCTTTTTAAAGATGCCTTACCATTTATGTATTATTCCTGGTTGCGGTCATTATCTCTCCGCTTCTGACAGCCACGATCGCTGTCTTACGTGTCTGGGCGCTGCCCACGTGGAGGCATCATTCATGGATGGGTCACGTCCTCATTGCAAAAAGATCCACGTTGCGGTCGCAGCTTTCCTTTGTAAGAGGGCAAGCCACCCCAGCGGCTCCCCGCCTCGGTCCTTCTACCTACGGGTATGAGGCCGCGTCGGTTAGCACTGGTGGCGATTTGGGGACTGCAATGGGAGCACCTCCACCGGGTAACCCCCCACGGACCTCCCATTCCTCAGCATGCTCGCTTGCCCTGATCGGGCTCTCGGATGAGACTGCCGGCTCGTCTCAGGGATCGACCTCTTATTGGGAGCCCGGGAAGACGATGAGCTCTCAATTGCAGCATCGGAGAGTGGGTTTGTCCAGTCTGATGCAGGAGCTTCGGCTGGGCTTCCTCCTTCGGGTATGGTCACCCAGTCTCAGGCCGAAGCAGAGCTGACAGACATGCTTTCCCGGGCGGCCACGAGCATTGGGCTAGAGTGGAACCCTCCACTCTCCCTGAACCCTCGCGGCTCGATGATTTGTTCCTGGGCCCAGAGCCTCGGTCATGGCCGCACCCCGCCCCGGTCCCTTTCGTACCAGAGGTGCATGAGGAGCTGACGAGATCGTGGGGGGCACCTTTTACTACCCGATCCTGGTCTTTCAGCTCCCCTGCTCTCACTACCCTCGATGGTGGGTCGGCCAGGGGGTATTCGGTGATCCCCCAGGTGGATAAGGCGCTCGCAGTGCACTTGTACCCGCGGAGCGCTGCCACCTGGCACGGGTGCCCGAAGCTTCTGTCCAGGGCCTGTAGGTTTACGTCGACTCTGAATGCTAAGGCCTATGGTGCCGCTGGACAAACCGCCTCCGCCCTGCATGCCATGGCTCTCCTGCAGGTACACCAAGCCAAGGCACTAAAAGAGCTGCATGAGGATAGTTCTGACCCAGGATTGATGCAGGAACTGCACTCGGCGACCGACCTCGCTCTCCAGACAACGAAGGTCACGCGAAGGTCAACTCTCTCGGGCAGGCGATGTCCACCCTGGTGGTCCAGGAACGCCACCTTTGGCTCAACCTGGTCAAGGTGAGAGAGGCTGACAAGGCGTGTTTCCTTGATGCCCCCATTTCCCAGGTTGGCCTGTTCGGCGACACCATCGAGGACTTTGCCCAGCAGTTCTCAGTGGTGAATCAGCAGACGGAGGCTATTCAACACATCCTGCCCCAGCACGACTCAAGACCCTGCACCCCATCTGCTCATTGCCAAGGGTGTCCTCCTGCAGCAACAACACCGTGATTGTCCCTTTGCTCCCCCTCACCCGGAGTTTGGATGCGTGGCTTGCGCTATCCAACCCGCCACGATGGCTGACCCGGACCATCCGACTCGGCTACGCGATTCAGTTCGCCAGATGCCCGCCCAGGTTCAGTGGCGTCCGCTTCACTTCTGTGAAGGGCGAGAACACTGCTACCTTGCGTGCAGAGATCGCTACCGTTCTGAGGTAGGGTGCGATAGAGACTGTCCCTCCAGCCAAGATGAAGAAGGGGTTTTACAGCCCCTACTTCATCGTACCGAAGATTGGGTTGTGGACAATCTTGGACCTGCGAGTACTGAACCAGGCTTTGCACAAACTCGCGTTCAAGATGCTGAAGCAAAAATGCATTCTAGCAAGCGTCCGGCATCAAGATTGGTTCGTGGCGGTAGATCTGAAGGACGTGTACTTCCAGGTCTCTGTTTTACCTCGACACAGACCCTTCCTGAGGTTTGCTTTTGAGAGCCGGCTGTACCAGTACAAGGTCTTCCCCTTCAGCCTGTCCTTGTCCCCTTGCATCTTTATGAAGGTCGCAGAGGCAGTCCTTGCCCCGCTAAGGGAATTGGGCATCCGCATCCTCAACTATCTCGATGACTGGCTAATCCTAGCTCACTCTCGGGATGTGTTGTGTGTGCACAGGGACCTGGTGCTCATGCACCTCAGCCGGCTGGGGCTTCGGGTCAACTGGGAAAAGAGCAAGCTCTCCCCAGTTCAGAGCGGCTCTTTTTTCGATGACAGCGCGCCTCACAAACAAGCTTGTACAGTTGGTGCTGAACTGTCTGAAGGCGTTCAGATGGAGGACAGCAGTTCCACTGAAATTTTTCAGAGGCTCCTGGGGCATATGGCATCCTCAGCGGTGGCCACACCACTCGGGTTGATGCATATGAGACCGCTTCAGCACTGGCTTCAGACTCAAGTCCCGAGATGGGCATGGAGGCACAGGACACATCGCGTGGTCGTCATGGCGATCTGTCACCGCCTCTTCAGCCCTTGGACCGACCTAGCATTTCTACAGGCAGGGGTTCCCCTAGAGCAAGTCTCCAGGCGCGTCGTCGTTCTGGACACCTCCAAGATGGGCTGGGGTGCCGTATGCAATGGGCATGCAGTTGCCGGCTCTTGGACTGGCCGTGGCTATGTTGGCAAATCAACTGCCTCGAGTTGTTGGCAGTACTGCTCGCCCTGCGGAGGCTCCAGCCATTGATCCAGGGCAAGCAAGTGTTGGTCTGGATGGACAACACGGTGACAGTATCGTATATCAACCGCCAAGGTGGCCTATGCTCCCATTGCATGTCACAACTCGCCCACCATCTCCTCCTCTGGAGTCAGCAGCACCTCAAGTTGCTGCAAGCCACTCACATCCCGGGTGACCTCAACACCGCAGCGGATGCACTGTCACGACAGGTCACGCTCAGGGGAGAGTGGAGATTCCACCCCCAGGTGGTCCAGCTGATTTGGAGTTGATTCGGTCGAGCACAGGTAGACCTGTTTGCTTCCTGGGAATCCTCCCACTGCCCGCTTTGGTACGCCCTGACTGAGGCACCCCTCGGTATAGATGCGCTGGCAAATACGCGTTTCCCCCAGTGAGCCTACTTGCACAGATCCTGTGCAAGGTCAGGGAGGACAAGGAGCAGGTCATCCTAGTAGCACCCTACTGGCCCACCCAGACATGGTTCTCAGACCTCACGCTCCTCACGACAGCCCCACCTGGTGATTTCCCCTGAGGAAGGACGGGGAACCATCTGGCATCCACAACCAGACCTCTGGAATCTCCACGTCTGGCCCTTGGATGGGACACGGAAGACCTAAGTGGCCTGTGGTTGTAGACACGATCACTCAGGCTAGGGCTCCCTCTACGAGGCGCCTGTATGCCTTGAAGTGGCATCTGTTTGCTAAGTGGTGTTCTTCCCGATGCGAAGACCCCAGAGATGCGCAGTCGGATCGGCGCTTTCCTTCCTGCAGGAGAGGCTGGAGGGGCAGCTGTCCCCTCCACCTTGAAGGTGTATGTAGCCGCCATTTCGGCACATCACTATGCAGTAGATGGTAAGTAATTGGGGAAGCACGACTTGATCATCAGGTTCCTGAGATGCACTAGAAGGTTGAATCTCTCCAGACCGCATCTCATCCCCTCGTGGGACCTCTCTGTAGTCTTTCGGGGTCTACGGGGAGCTCCCTCCCTACTCTCATGTGATCCTGAGACCCCCACCGTGCTATGTGCCCAAGGTTCCCATGACCCCATTTAGGGATCAGGTGGTGAACCTGCAAGCGCTGCCCCGGGAGGAGGCAGACCCAGCCTTGGCATTGCTGTGTCCGGTGCGTGCTTTATGCATGTATTTGGATCACACGCAGAGCTTTAAAAGTTCAGAGCAGCTCTTTGTCTGCTTTGGCGGACAGCGGAAAGGGCTCGCTGTCTCCAAACAGAGCATCGCCCACTGGGTCATTGATGCCATTGTGATGGCATATCACGTTCAGGACATGCCGCCTCCTGTGGGGCTATGGGCCCACTCTACTAGGAGTGTGGCGGCCTCCTGGGCCCTGACCAATGGCGCCTCTTTGGCAGACATCTGCAGAGCAGTGGGCTGGGCAACACCCAACACCTATGTGAGGTTCTATAATCTCCAGTTGAGCCGGTCTCGTCCCCTATATTGTCAGGTACGAGCAGGAAAGTTCCGGGACAGCTGGCCAGGTGTACCACTTGTGCATAGCGCCTTTCCCCTCCCCTGAGGTGAAGATGTGCGCTTTTGACTCCCAGTTGTGTTCACAAGTTGTGAGCCCTGGATGACTTTCCTCCTTAGCCCTATGGCAGATGAGTTTGCGGAGATATTCGTTGCCAGCCCTGTACTGGGGTAGGTGCTCCACATGCGCTGGTTCCCCATAGGTGACCCCATGTGATACACCTTCCACTAAATCGTTTCCCTGTCGGTAAACTGCATCTTCCTTGGGCATAGGTTCCTCTGCCCTCGGTCACCGTGTTTGTAGTGCTCCTCCCCCTTTGGGTAGGACCTACCATAGGACTTCTCCACATGACATACTTCCGACAAGACTCAGTAAGACCATGTGATGTATTTCCACTCACAATACCCCCCCCCCCCCTTTTTTGGGTGGGGTGTGGTCTCCGCGGTGTCTTCCCCTTGGGAGTGACACCCCCTGACGTAGACACTTATGGCCCCCAGCCGGTAAACAAAATTCCACGCTTTTTGGGGAGAAAAAAGTGGAAAAGAGGCCACGGCTGGGCTAGCCTGTCCCTATTTGTTGGGCAAGTCGACTTGTTCCCAAAGGACCGTTCGACGCTCATAAGAGCATTGAGGTAGTTTACGTGACGGCCTGGTGCGCTGGCTACGAGGCACACAGCAGTCTGCCCGTCTCACACCGCCAGTTCACGTAACACAGTTCAGCTTCTTGTGGCGTTTCGTATAGGGACCCCTAGTGTCACTACACTGACACAACATCGAGTGAGTGACAGGTAGGGAACATCCTGGTTACTTTCGTAACCTCCGTTCCCTGATAGAGGAAATGAGACGTTGTGTCCCTCTTGCCACATTACTGAACTACCAGCTGAAATGGTTGGGACCTTGTCTTGGCTCATCAGCACAAAACCTAAATGAGTGGTTATGAGCCATCTCCTTTTATACCCGTATGTCCAGGGGGAGTGGCATGCAAATTCCACTCGCCAATTCCCATTGGCCTTTTTTCAAAATCAGAGGTGTTTGGGGCTCCCAAGAGTGACCCCTAGTGTCACTACATCGACACAAGGTCTCGTTCCCTCCATCAGGGAACGGAAGTTATGAAAGTAACCAGGATGTTTTTTTTTCAATAACATTTTTTTTTATTGATTTGTAGATACAGTATATAACAAAGAAAAATGCAACATATATACATTTAATCAATATTTAACCCCCACTATTACCCCTCCCCTACCCAATCACCAACCCCACCCTGACCCCCAACAAACACCCCTGTGGACACATATACGAATACACACACAAAAAGAAAAAGAAAAAAGAAAAGAAAAAAGAAAATATAATAATCATACATAATTAAAACTATACTTCTCTCCACAGCCCCACCCCAAGAGTCCCCCAAAAATGCTAAATAACTGCCCCATTTCCAATCAAACAAATCCCAAAACCCCAGCCTTCTACATGACACCTCCTCGAAAGTGGTCACCCTCCCCATCTCCACACACCACTCCGGAAATGACTTCCATCCCCTTAAAATAATCTGCCTGCCAATCATAACACTGGTCAGAACCCAATTTTTTATATGTTTATGTCCCATATTGATGACCGCCCCATCGCCCAAAATACAGAGTCTGGGGCAAAATGAAATTTGATTACCCAATACGTCACATATAAAACTGCAAAAATTTAACTGAACCTTCAACCAAAATTCTTGGATCTTATCACACCACCAAAAAACATGGGTTGTGTCTCCATCTTCTGATTCGCATCACCAGCAGGTGGGTGTGTTTTTAAGACCAAGCCTATACAATCTAGAGGGGGTCCAAAAGAATTTATGTAAAATCTTGAATTCCATAAGGCACACCCATGCATCTCTAGATACAGACTTGACATTTTTTTAGAATCCTAGCCCACACTCCTTCCTACAATACCAAGATTAAATCCTTCTCCCATAATCTCTTGATAGAAGTTAAAGCTCCATCCCCCAGACTCTAAATTAGGAGGGAATAATACACTGATGCCTCATGACCTTTTCCAAAAGCAGTAATCACCTCTCCCAGAGTATCTGCCACTTTAGAGGGGTATGTGCTACTCCCAAAAATAGTACAGAGTAGGTGGCACAGCTATAAATACCTATAGAACTGAGATCTGAGAATCCCAAAATGTTGAACCAAATTTTAAAGGATCTCAACACTCAACTCTTATATAGGTCACTGAGTGTAGTAACCCCCCTCACAATCCACTCTGACCAGCAGAAAGGCGACTTATTCATACATAATTTGGGGTTCAACCATATGCTTGAGGCAACATTTAAATAAATGTCAGAATTAAACACTCTGGACACTTTTGTCCATACCGAGTGCAAATACGAGGTAATGGGGAGTAACATAACTTCTCCAGTTAGTTTGATAGAAAGGCTTTGCAATGGCGAAATAGGGGCAAGAAACTTCTGTTCAGTACAAAACCAGGGAGGGGCTCTCTCAAGTGGAAGCAACTAATGAGCCAAATGTCTGAGACCGAATGCATAGTAATAAAACTAAATTTTGTGTAGGCCTAGCCCCCCTTTGCCAATCAGCCTTTGTAACTTATTGAAATGTAACCTTGGATGCTTCAGATTCCAAATGAAGGACTTCGCTATGCTATCAAATCGCTTGAAATAAGAGATGGGGACATCTATACAGGGAGAGACTGCAGCAGGTAGTTGAATTTTGGAATACAATTCATTTTAATAACATTAACCTTCCCAATCATAGATAAATGTAATGAAGCTGAAGTGAAGTGAGATGGCAGCGAGCAGCGTCATCATTCGCCACTGACCACATGATATTGATGAAATGAAATATAATGTTATCAGAAGAGCTGTGGCCAAGAATAAACCCCACCTGATCTATATGTGTAAGAGATGTCATAACTTTACTTAATCGGTTAGCCAGAATTTTTGACAATATTTTTACGTCTAGCTGGATCAGGGAAATTGGACAGTAACTCTTACACTCACTTGGATCTTTTTTTTTCTTCTCCCCTTTTCTCCCCAATTTGGAATGTCCAATTCCCAATGCACTCTAAGTCCTCTTGGTGGTGTAGTGACTCGCCTCAATCCGGGTGAAGGAGGGTGAATCTCAGTTGCGTCTGAGACCGTCAATCTGTGCATCTTATCACGTGGCTTGTTGAGCACATTGCCGTGGAGACATATCGCGTGTGGAGGATTCACGCTATTCTCTGCATCATCCACGCACATCTCCCCACGCGCCCCACCGAGAGCGAGAACCACATTGTAGTGACCACGAGGAGGTTACCCCATGTGACTCTACCATCCCTAGCAACCGGGCCAATTTGGTTGCTTAAGAGACCTGGCTGGAGTCACTCAGCACGCCCTGGATTCGAACTCATGACTCCAGAGATGGTAGTCAGCGTCTTTACTCGCTGAGCTACCCAGGCCCCCACCTGCTTGGATCTTTGTCCTTTTTAAGAATCAGACTGATCCGGGCTTGTGTCATGGTTGGCGGAAGCTTTCCATTCTTTAATGATTCTGTATAAACTTCTAACAAAAGTGGTGCCAGTGCTTTGTCCCCCGACTCAAAGTATAACTGTCTTGCCCTGAATAGCCAAAACTCCACCTTCCGTGACAAAATAGTATTATACCTGTATTTCAATCGGGTCAATTCTCTGAGGCCATCAGATGACATTCGGAACTTCAGTTCTGCCTTGGAACTTTTAATATTCCCTTCCAACTCCACAAGTTCTTGTGCTTTGGATTTTTTGGTGAATGAGGCATACTGTATGATCTGACCCCTAAGAACCGCCTTAAGTGCCTCCCATGCCACACCCACAGAGGACACCAAGGACCAGTTGGTCTCCATATAAACACTGATTTCAGCCTTTAATATTTGTTGGAATTCAGGATTTTTCAAAAGGTACATTACATCATCAGCATCAGCATCAGCTTGAGCACGTAAGTGTCTTTTAAGGTCTCCAGAGCCTGAAGATTTTGAATTTTTTGATATACATATTGTCTTCCTAGTACAGTTATGGATCAGGGTGTATCGAATCTCACAGGTTTATGACACAAAAAGTATCAAAACTAACAAAGTGCGCAGAGCTCGCAGTTCACACGTCTGAACCTCGCGTGGCATCACGTGACTCTCCATGTCTTGCATTGTTGATGTTACCTCAGTGTTTATCTTGTGTTTGTTTTGAATAAAATGCACTTGGGTCCACACAATTCCTATGTCTCATCCTGCTCTGCTTAGCCCTGATGTTACAGAATACAAGACCTAAAGATTAACCCAGCAGTTAAATCAATTTGCCTCCGTCAGGGGAATTGTCCCCTTGAGGAATTTGTAAGGGACTATCTGGAGCTATGTGATCGGATGGTGGACTTTGATGAGGTAGCCTTAAAGCTATTTTTCCATGTGGGACTGAATGAACCACTCTATTCCTTGATGCCTGCAGGGATTATAGAGTGGACTCTGCAGGGCTACATAGATTATGCTCTGCGACTGAGTGGTTCTGCATTTAATGTGGGGCCATCCTCCAGGAGTCTGAGGAGCACCCTGCCATCCATCAGGAGGCGGATGGGCCCACTGTTGCTCTGCCTTCCATCAGCAAGAGGAGGAGACATGCCCCTGTTCCTGATGCTCCACCAGCTCCGTCCCTTGAGCCTCTGGCTGCTCCACTAGCTTCACCCCTTGAGCCTCCGGCTACTCCACCAGCTCCACCCTTCGAACTTCTGGCAGCTCTGCCCCTCGAGCCTTTGGCTGCTCCACCCCTCGAGCCTCTGGCTGCTCTGCCCCTTGAGCCTCCGGCTGCTCTGCCAGCTCCACCCCTCGATCATGATTAGCTCACTCCGCCTGCCCATTCATCTGGGGATGAAACCAAGAAGACAAACTCACAGTAGCCCCCAGCTGTCAGCAGAATTCTGCCCAAACCGTAACATGAATTGGGGTCCCCTGTCAGAAACCACATTGACCGGGGGGCCATGAATGAGGAAGATGTGATTAATGACTTCAACTGCCATCTCCCTCACTGAAGGTAATTTGGGGAGGGGAATGAAATGAGCCGCCTTCAAGAACTGGTCCACATCAATCATGAAGACCGTGTTGCCATGGGGGGATGACGGGTGACAAAATCCATGGCTATGTGAGACCAGGGTCTCGAAGTGACTGACAGCAGTTGGAGGAGCTTGGCCAGAGGCTGAACAGAGTTTTTATTAGATGTGCAAATTTGGCAAGCCGACACGAACCGGCAAATGTCCTGCGCTAGCGAAGGCGACCAGAATCTCTGTCTAATGAGCACCTGAGTACAAGCAGCCCCTGGATGGCATGCAATGTTGGACAAGTGGCCCCGCTGGAAAACACTGGGCACTTGGAGGGCGAGGTGGCATTGCTCCCCTTTGATTGCTCCAAGGTGTGTCTTGTTTCATTGTCTTGTTACCTTGTTATGAGTTACATTTTGTTATTGGTTGCCTTGTCTTCTTGTTACCCTTGTCAGTGTATATATGTCAGAAATGAGACAAGAGATTCAGGTGCAGAGGCACAGTTAACAAAATTTATTTAGAGCAAACTCAAATGAGGCTGATGGATAAGGAAGACTCAAACAGGGCTGATAAGCAGAGAGGAACCCAGCACTGACTGCAGCGAGGAGACACAAAGGTGAAGACTGGCAACCAACACAGAATACACGTAACATGACTGACTAAGGCAGAGAGAGCGAGGTGAGTTAAATAACACACAACAAAAATCTAGCAATGAACACGAAACAGAGTGGGGTTAAAGTAAGCAGGAAACAAATAAGGGACAGGTGCCATCAGACAGCCGAAAGTTGGCATGATCAGCGTTCCTATGGAAACAATCAGGGTTCCCATGGACACACTGATTCCACGTACCGGTGGCATCTGAAACACACGTAGACACGTCAACACAAATAGAACTAACTGGCAGACTCACCGAGACTGTGACAGTACCCCCCTTCAGGGACGCCTCCTGGCATCCCCAAAAGAGTTACCATGACGAAGGTGGAACTGATCAATAAGGGCACAGCCCAGAATGTTCTGGGCCAGGACCCAGAATCTCTCCTCAGCTCCATAACCCTCTCAGTCTACCAGGTACTGGACCTCTCTGCCCCAACCACTTGACCTTATTAGCTGGAGCGCCCTCCACTAGGTGAGTCGGAGGTTGGGCAGGTGTGGTGGAATGCAAATTGAACCGAATGACAAGTTTAATTTTAGAGAACATGGGATGAATGCATCTGAGGAAGGGGGGCAATTTTAGATGGACCACCACCAGGCTAATGACCTTCATAATGGGAAATGGTCCGATGAATTTGGGCCCCAGCTTATGAGAGGGGAATCGGAGTGGGATGTCTTTGGAAGACAACCAGACCTTCTGACCGCACTTGGTGGGCGAGGTAGCGGACTTTAGCTTCCACGTCCCAGGACACCGTACTCACCACCCGAGAGGCGAGTAGAATGGTGTCCGGAGGTGTGGTGGATGTCTCGACTTCAAAGCATCAAGACAGCATGTTGGGCATAACATTCTTAGAGCCTGGTTGTAGGAGAGGAAGAAATCTAAGCGCATAAAGAACAGTGCCCAACGAGCCTGTCTAGAATTGAGTCGCTTAGCTCTGTGAATATATTCTAAGTTCTTATGATCAGTCCAGACCACGAAAGGTACCCCCGAACACTTTAACCAGTGAAGCCACTCACCCAAGGCCAGTCTGACAGCCAACAATTCTTTGTTACCGATGTCATAAACCTGTTCTGCAGGGGTGAGGGAATGCAAGAAAAAGGTGCATGGATGCATCCTCCCATCCAAGCACTGCGAGAACAGCTCCGACACCGACCTCTGATGCATCCACCATGAACTGACGTGAGGGGTCGGGAGTGTTAAGGATGGGAGCGGTAGTGAACCTCTCCTTTAATTTAGAAAACACAGCTTCAGCACACGGGGATCAACAAAACTCAATATGGTTGGAGGTGAGATCCATCAGCGGTGCGGCAAGCTGGCTGTAGTTTCGAATGTAATGGCAATAGAAATTGGATAGAAATAGAATAGAAACCTCTGCAAGGATTTGTGGGAATCTGTGGTTGGCCAATCAGAGACGGCTCTGACCTTAATTGTGTCCATGTGCACTCCCTTGGACGAAACGATTAACTCCAGAAATGGAAACGATTGTTCATGAAAAGCACACTTCTCTGCCTTAATGGACAGCCGGTTATCTAGTAGTCGCTGAAGCACCCTCCTGACGTGCTGGGCATGGTCCTGGATACTCTGGGTGAAGATCAGAATATCATCTAATTAAACAAACACAAATTGATTGGCCATGTCCCGAAGCACTTCATTAACGAGCCCCTGGAAGAGAGCAGGGTGTTGACAAATCTGAAAGGCATGACCAAATATTCAAAGTGCCCCATATGGTTGTTAAAAGCTGTCTTCCACACATCCCCTTCCCTGATCCGAACAAGGTGATAAGCATTGTCAACTGGGGTCTGTGTGGGAGCTTCCACAGTGGGACCAGTATCGGGAGACTGGAGTTGTTGGACCGAGGATGTGAGTTCAGCAAGCTGCGATGCCATCATCTCCATGGCCCGGTAGGAGGCAGAGATCTGGTCCTGGTGGCATCCCAATAAAGCTCCCTGCTGAGCAAGCACAGACAGAAGGCTAATTTCCTCCACTGGATCCATCCTGTCTAGATTGTTCTGTCAGAAATTAGACTAGAGATACAGGCGCAGAGGCACAGTTAACAGAATTTATTTAGAGCAAACTCAAATGAGGCTGATGGGCAAAAAAGACTAACAGGGCTGATGAGCAGAGAGGAACCCGGCACAAGTGCAGTGTGGAGATGGATAGTGTGTTCATAGGCATGTGTGCATCGTGGCAGTGTGGAACGTAGATTCGCGAGGAATCCTCTGGAGGAGAGTCAAGGCGAGCAAAGAGGCAGTCAGGAAGGTAACTGCAATCCGGGCACTAAGGCGAAGTCTGGCAACCAACACAGACTACACGTTACAGGACCAACTAAGGCAGAAAGAGCGAGGTGAGTTAAACAACACACACAACAATAATCTAGCAATGAACACAAAACAGAGTGGGGTTAAAGTAAGCAGGAAACAAACAAGGGACAGGTGCCGTCAGCAAGCTGAAAGTTGGCATAATCAGCATTCCCATGGAAACAATCAGGGTTCCCATGGAAACACTGATTCCGCATGGCGGCAGCACCTGAAACACATGAGGAAGAGAACGTCAACACAAATAGAACAAACTCACCAAGACCGTGACAGTATAAGCCCTATGTTGGCCTTTTGTACCATGTCTTGTATTGTTGATGTTATGTCTGTGTTTATTTCGTGTTTGTTTTGCCTTGTTTTGAATAAACTGCACTTGGAAGCACACAATCCCTATGTCTCATCCTGCTCTGCTTAGCTCTGATGTTACAACTTGTTATTGTGCATTCACATGTTTACATCAGAAACCTAGTTTGATAGGCTATTCTTTTTGCTACCTCACTGCTCTTGTCAGCACCTGCCATTTTGTTCCTTTTTTAACTCTAGCAATCCAGTGAATTAATAAGCGGTGGATTGACTTATGGAAATCTACCAATTAACAGCAATGGAGGTTGTCTGGACATCTGAATGTGTTGCATTCTAAGGGGGTACTACAGTGGGTTGCCTAAATACTATAATCTTGTGTCTAAGGGCATCTGCTCTGATGTGACACACCCAGTGCTGTTTGAATCAAAAGCGCTGAGATTAACAATGTATCTGATATTTGAGGAAGATGTAAAGGGCATCTGTTAAATTTATTATTGAATGTGTTGGGATGGGTTACTGTTGTTGATTTAGTTTAGCTAGTTCATTAATGATGCTGACTAGTTTATCTTCTTTTTTGTCTTACCATACATGTATTAATTAAAAAAAAATAAAAAATAAAAAAAAACGCCTTAATTAGCATGCTTAAAGCATGTTGTGCTGTTGGACAGTTTGCTCTGTAAAACCCTCTCAGGTTGCATCTTTATATTTATACACTTTTACATACAGCCATAAATATTCAGATGGTCTATGGTCATTGCTTTGCATCTCACTCTATTTTTTATTTATTTATTTATTTATTTATTATCTTTTGTTTTGCGTTTTTCACAGCATATCTAGATAAAAATAGTACAACTTTTAAAAACATGTCCTGAGACAACTGCATTCTGTCCCATTTTGCTGCACTCCTTCTAGCTGTTTTTGAATGCAAGAATGCATTGTATGTGAATGCCCCCTAAAAAAAATTCTCCAATCTGGGTCAGGTGAACCCAAATGAACCAAAGTATACTGGACTTCCTTATAACTGTCATAAATAAGTCATTCAAGTATCTGCTGACTGGTCATATAACATTTTTAATTAGGTAAAATCTCATCCATTAGAATAAGTTAATTCATAATTAAAATTCAACAAAGCAGCATTTTAATCACTGACTAAGAATAGTTTATATGATAAAATGACAGTCATCTACTTGAATAACATTGGTAAACACATTCATTTTGACAGCAGGCGAGGAAATGCACCACAGGTGGGTGGGTTATATCTCATCAACAGCTATAATGTGAAAACATGTTGCAGGTTAGTAGCGTTAGTTACAAAGGTCTTTCCACAAATACTTACGTTCTGTGCTTAGAACACCATAAGCAAAAGCCACACCATATTGCTGGAAACAATGAAACAATAATTTAACCCAAAATAACAATTATTTCATTATTTATTCACCCTCATGATCTAAACCCTAATGCTGTTATTCCCCTTAAGAACACAAAAGCAGACTTGTTACGCAGCTTTTGCCATACAATGGCAGTTTATAGTGACCAGGGACTGCAAGCTCCAAAAAGGACAAAAGAAAAAAAAATTTTTTTATTTTGTGTGTGTGTGTGTGAACTACTCCTTTATGATTATGTGTTATTCACTTGTGAAATGTGAGGAATACTTATGTCACAAAGTGTCAGAAAAATTTTACCATGATCTGAATCCTCCAGGAATTATAGGAAGAAGAACATCCATGTACAGAAATGCCTGTGACAAATGCTTGGCAGAAATCTCCATCCATCTCTGTGGTTCCGTCCAAAGATGAAATATTACATTCCAACTCCTATTTTTTATTTTTTATTTTTATTTTTTTATTCTTTTTTGTCTTCACTTAAAAGCAGTCTTGTCTGTACTTGCAGCTACAATCGTAATTGAAATCTTTTATTTCTGAGAGAGCCATTTTACAATTAGAGATTGCAGTCAAAAAAGGCACATACATACACACACACTGTATACACACACACATTAGCTGTTCAGAGGGAGAGTGTTCTTGAGGGAGTTGCCTGGAAGGAACCCTTTTTGAAGCAAATTAGTCAGTTCTGCGAACAATTAGTCACAGCACACATTACCGCTAATTCACTTAGATATTCTGGACCATGACAATGGTTAACTGGCAACAGGAAGCTATGACTGAAATAAATGTGAATTGTTCGGCCAGTAATTAATAACAAAACATTGTATTTAATGTATAGCCTACTTACACTGCCCTACATGTAAGAATTCAGCAAATTACGTTTTTACGTATAGCCTACTGTATATGCTAGGTTCTCAAATCCCCATGAGGTGTCAGTGATTTTTTTAAACTTAACTTCCAGAGGCTATGGTAGTCTAGCAGCACGCTACCCACGGGGGAAAAAAAGCTATCTTTGCACTAATGTTGTAGATTTTTGTTCTTCCACTGATAGCTCCAAAGGAACTATCAGTGCTGATTAATCTGCAAAAATGAACATCAGTGTGTGCTCACTCTTGGCATTTGATGTCGAGTTATTTAACCATGATCTGCACTGTGAGAGCTCCAGATAGTAGCAGTTTGTTTCATGACTCCAGCAGGGACCTCTTGTTTGGACATTTTATCTTTCCTCTTGCACTCATTCTAGTGATAGTGATTTTCATTCACTTCAGTGAATCAATTCTTTTGATTCCATCCACCAAAAAGATTCATTCAGATTTGTTCATTGTCTTGTTCATTGATAATTTCTTCAAGTTACACCTTTGTGCCAGTAGATGGCACCAAATGACCATCTTTAAAGCAATTGCATTGAACCAAAAACAGTCATTCACAACCAGAACAAGTCTAATTATCCTTCATCAAAATTTGTCTACAGTTCTACTAAGAGACTTCAGCACTGCAAAGTGTCTAAGCATCATAAGCCTTTGCCCACAAATGACAACAAAGCATGTCTATCATACTGTGAGCTGCTGAGCCCAACTTTTTATCTAGCTAAACAAAAAAAGACAACAATACCAGCCAAATAAATGAGTTTCAATAACATCTGTATGTCATTGTAATGTGTGGTCATCACTTACTTTTATTCATAATTAATCCAGAACGAGATTGACGAACTGAATGAACGACTTGCAGCTCCTCCTCTCATTCAGCCGGTCAGCAAATCGGTCATGAACAATGACTGATTCATTCAATTTGTTTGCGAACGAGTTTACCAGTACATTCAGTTTGTTCACGAACAACATGACTGACTAGTTCAGTGAAGGGGTATATTCATTCACTGGGTCAAACCAATGATATGCTACTTCACAGCCTGCAGTCGAATGCTATTGGCTCGCACTAATGTCAGTCTTTAAAAGCAGGACAAAGCAACACAAATGGAATTTTCATGTCTACAAATGTACGAAGACACTTTAAAAATAGTTTAAAAACCATAACCGTTTTCACCACAAATGGCAGGTCTTATTTTATGGTGTATATTTTGTCAGATGCTGGACTTAATTTTTTACCAAGACAGATGAAAGGTTCAAGAAAAGTCTAAATACCTTACATTGTGCACCAAAGCACAACATTTCAATTCATTATTCATGTCATTTTAACTGTATGGTCTTCAGTCATTTTTACACATTCATAAATTGGGGATTATGTTTTGTGCATACCAACAGTATGAACTTGTCTTAGTGTATTTCACACCTTTCTCTCCATGTTGAATGCATGATATGCTGCCTCAAAGCCAGGGTTGCGAGTGTTACTTTTGAAATGTATTCCACTACAGATTACATAATACATGTTGTAAAATGTAATTTGTAACGTATTCTGTTAGATTACTCAAGGTCAGTAACGTATTCTAAATATTTGGATTACTTCTTCAGCACTGGTAGATTTGTTTCACTTGTTTTGACTATAAAAACTCTGCCAGTACAGTAAGACAAAATACACATGTTAAAAATACATTCTCTGAAAAACCTAAATATCTTATGCATTGTTGTTTCTAAAACAAGATCAATCAAATTGATCTTGTTTTAAGGATTTTTAGATATTTTTACAGGAAAACAATACAAAAAGTATTATCAAGAATATGATTTCTGCCCTAATATCAAAGGTCTTACTAGAAAAAAAGAAATTATGATCTAACATGAATTTTATTGATATAAAAAATATGATCGTGCCTGGTAACATGTGCATGTAAAATGGCTAGAAATAGCATTTTAGCTTAGCGTAAAGCTGACAATTTACACAAGGTTTATTTCTATTTCTTCAGCTCCAAACTTACTTCAAACTTCTCTGTCTGCTTGTATGAATGTAACACATCATATGAAAGTGTTTCACCGCTGATCAAATGCACTTTGGATCGCATCATTTATATGTATAAATGTTTTCCATCTGAAAAGACTAAATATTAAATGAAACAAATGACAATAAAATACAAAGTAATCTCTTCAGTAATCAAAATAGTTTTTGAATGTAACTGTATTCTAATGACCAATTATGTAAATTGTAACTGTAGTGGAATACAATTACTTATATTTTGTATTTTAAATACGTAATCCCATTACATGTATTCCGTTACCCCCCAACCCTGCTCACAGCCTACACTCGAATGCTACTGACTCATGCTATAGTCAGTCTTTACAGGCATGAAAAGTCACCAAACCAGTCTCGCTCTTCAAAATAGAGCTCACTGGCTTCTAAAGGGAAAAACGTCAGTGAACGAGAAATATGAGTCAGTGTATAGAGGTGAACAGGAATGATTCGTTCACTTAAAAGAGTAATTCAAAAAGACCAATTCATTCATGAACAAAACATCACTCGGACTGTCTGGTGGATCACACTCCTGTTGATCAATGCTATACCATCACTCTGGACTAAACTGTTGACTTGGGCTCCATTGTTGTTTGTAAGTATATTGTGTTTGTTGATTTATTGTTTGGTTTGCTTGTTTTGTACTTTTATGCTTGAGAGTTGGCTGAAAGCCCTTTATAAAGTAAACGTGTTGTTGTTATTGTCATTATTAGTGGTAGTAACTCAGTCAATTGCATGACAGTGTCATTTGCTGTCAACATTGCAGTGCCCATGAGGGAGTGAAACACTTCATGTAAAATGAAACAGCTTTTATCAACATATTTCTAAAAAATTCTATTTATGTTTTTGTGTAAAACTTTTTTTAATTAGCACAAACTTAGTGTACCTTTAATTAAAAAATCACAATTAAATATAAAAAAAAAAAAAATAAAAATTAATAAAAAAAGCATTTTTATACAGCATTGCATTAAAGCTGTTAAATTATTTACCACATTATTTAGTGCTCCAACATTTATGACTCTATTGGCTGTTATGTGAATGCACTCCTGGAAATGTCTTGAACGCTGAGCGACCTTCAGTGGAATCAGCATATGAGATGAAGATTTCTATGAATCTGTCACACCAATCTGGACAGGAAAGTGCTGCTGGCAGACAGTGTTGAAGAAGGGAAGGAGAGAGTTATTGGAAAGGCATTAGAAGAGAGGAAATCATTCATTCCGCTATTCAAAATCAAGACTATTATACTGTATTATGTGATGGAGGATCGTTTAAAGTTGCTTATAGGCCTTGACTCAGCCATTGTTATGGAAATGTATAGTTCAGGCATCCTTGGCGCAAAAGAACCATTCAATCAGATGCAGTCATGTCAGTAGCACATTGTTAGGGTCCAATATGATAATAATTTAGCTGCAAATTGTTTTCATTCAGAATTTATTACTTGATCTGACATAAAGCTGACTTTACATTCACACAATGGAATATATACAGTATATAACTTCTTTAATTCTACAGGCTCTCTGTTTGAGATGGGCAATAGAGGAATGATAGAGATACACCAAGCTCTTACAAGGGATAGGAAATGAAATGTCACACAAAATAGCAGAGAGAGAGAGAGAGAGAGAGAGAGAGAGAGAGAGAGAGAGAGAGAGAGAGAGGGAGAGAGAGACTTATATGTTCAGAGACTTAAAGTAGTCAGGTTCATTTAGTCATATTAAGTATTATTTTCGGTAACACTTTCTACGAAGCCTGTATTTCTAATGCATTATAAGGGTGTTCTTAATGCATTATAATGCATGCATAATGCCTTATAATAAACCTTATAATATGTTATATTGTCTCACATATAATTGTAACCAGTGTTGGGGGTAATGCGTTACAAGTAATGCACGTTACGAAATCAGATGACTTTTTTGAGTAACGAGTAAAGTTACACAATATTTTCTTATTTTAGACCATAATTTTGGATTAATTTTTTAAATAAAGTAACGTGTTGCTTTTGTACACCTCTACTTTCCCAGTATTGTGAGAAATCAGGAGTAAAAGTGTGCAAACTTCGGGGAGGACACGTAGTACATGATGGGCATTGTAGTTCTATAGAGTGTGAGGCCAGAGATGATTTAGCAGAGACAAGTCACTTCTATATAAATGAATGGGAGAAATGGGAACGCCCAACCAGAAGCTCTAGCACCCAACAGTCAATCGACTGCCAAAAAGGAAGTCCTGCCTTGCAGGTAAAGGAGCCAGTCACCTATTAGATACAGACATCGCCTGTCAATCAACTCACTAACATGCATGCACATTAGCTATACAAGCCGGGAAAATGGCATGTTTTAGCATAATATGAGGTCAACATTCGGTTGAGTGAAACACATAAAAAAATCAGTAAACGCATTTAGGCAGAGGGATTATAAGACTAGTCTTCCACTGGACACAACATGATACACAGTGTGAAATACTCACTCAATTCACTGACTTATACAGCTGAACTGCTCCGTGTTACAGCTCCCGGTAACTAGGAGAATAGGATGAGAAAAGCTGACTCTGGATCAGTGGTTCCGAGCAATGTTCTACATCGATTGTGATTTTATGACATTTTGGTAGCATTAAAAACGATTCCATTCAAGTTGTATCAACATGCACCTTTGAAGTTGTATGCAATCAACCAATGGCATCTGTACGCACCATGGATCAACTCAAAACAATTGTACACTGAGATAACTTAAGTGAAAAATATTATTTTATTATCAAACACATTCCTTGAACATGTTAGGTTGGCATTCCCCACTGAATTTTATCCTGACTTTTCAAAAACATGTTAAGTTGACTTGATGGGCACACCACATGATGACATATATGACGCAGGTTCAAGTGTTGGACTTTGCTGCTTTAGGTAAGACAGTGGTTATTCTCCATTACTCATCTTGGCTGCCATGTTGATGGAACAACAAATCATGCATTTTCATGTTATTGATTCTTTATTATAAATATGATGTGAAGACCTACTTTCTAAAAATCTGTTTGTTTACTATGTTGTTTTGACATGAGTGTTGTACAGTAGCTAGCATGACCTGTAATGTCTCTTGTATGCAATGCATGGCTTATTTGTATGGAATGCATAGCATAGCAGAAAAGAAAGTGGCTCTGAGAAAAAAGTATGCAAAAGAAACGCTTTACTTTCCATACAAATTTACTTTTAAATTAATATTCTAACGAGTTACTTTTAAAAGTAACGTTACTCATCACTGATTGTAACAACAGTTGTAATATGAAATTATACTTACCTATTTGTGGTTATAACTTTTAAGATTACAATGCATTATAACGCACAATTAAACCTGTATTTATACTTAACACATTATAATGTATGCCTTATGCCTTATAATAAACGTTCTTGTGACTTTATACATTTATACAAAAATCCTTAATTTACAGTGCCAGTGCCTAGCCTTAAGTAGAGCTGTTTCTTTGTTCAGTTTTGTGAAAAGCAAGTTTGAGCTGATAACTTAACTTTTGATATAAAAAATATGATCGTGATTGAGCCTGTAACTTTTGAAATAATGTTATGTGGTTTTGTTGATTTGATTAAATATTTTAGTTTCTAAGTATTACAATAAAAATTTTCAAAGAAAATGTGTCTTATAACCACTTCATATTATCTTATGGCTGTTTAAAATAAAACTGTAAAAGACCTCTGTTCGGTCAGGAAAGGAGGAAGCTGGGACCTGGCTGAGCAGTCAACATAAAGTTTTAATGATACAAATGAACTTCAACATAACATAAAAGACACACACAAATATAATTCTTTGTGTCTTTCTCTCCCCCTCACTGGCGTCTCCAGCTCCCCTTTATCTCTCTCTCCCACTGATTAGGCGACTCGTGCACCCTCACGGCCCAGCCACGCCATCCTCCTCGTCACAAAGACCTACTGTAGATTTTATTACTTTATTTAAAGCAAACAAAGACCACTTATAAATGATTATGACCACATTAAGACATTGCATTCATCGTTTGACTTAAAGCGGTAAAAGACAACTCAGAAGTTGTAAGAAGATATTGGTTTTGATCTTAAATAAACAATGTCAAAATATGATACATACAATACATTATAACTTTAAATAGATGTGGATAAAATGTGGTGTTGATCGTGTGTTATAATGCAGTATACTCTTAAAAGTTATAACCATAATTAAGTAAGAATTATATCATATTATAACTGTTGTTACAATTATTTATGAGACAATACAACATATTATAAGGTTTATTATAAGGCATTATGCAAACATTATAATGCGTTATGAATAGCCTTAAAATACATTATAAATACAGACTTCATAGAAAGTGTTACCATATTTTTTACTTGAATAAGATTTAATTTAGATTTTACCACATAAAACACATTTATAGGCAATCTAACAAAACATTTTTACAGTGTACGTTTGTCCTCAAGACAATTCCTCATCTTTGTTCAATATGTAACACTTTACAATAAATCTCTAATCATCATGAAATGATAAACAATACTTCTTTGCAGCATTTATAAATCTTGTTTAATGCTAACTAAAAACAAAATTATACACTATTGTTCATTGCTAGTTCATGTTGGTTCATAATCATATCTAATACGATGGCTGCCTTGGTGTGGAGCTCTCCAGTTCTTTTGCAGTTTTTGTTAGTTTGTCCTGTGTTTATTAATGTCTTTTCGATCAGTTTCACCAGAGACTAACTGTTAAATATTCGGCAGCAAACACCAGATAATCTTCTACCGATACTTGATTATTCAGACATTTTGTTGGACATTTTAGTCAGAGGAGCTGCAGTGATGTACAAACGCGCTAAAAGACGCAAACGAGGGACGCGAGCCAGCGCGCTGGTCAAACTGCATCAACGTGGCTTCCGAACCACGCTGCCAAGCATCCATCTAGCGAATCTCCACTCTCTTCCTAACAAAACAGACGAACTACTTCTCCTAACCCGTACAAATAAGAACTTTGCTAACTCTGCTGTTCTGTGCTTCATGAAAACCTGTGTGAAACCATTCCGGCGTTACATCTGCCAGGCTTTCATCTGTTCAGAGCAGATCGCATCGCGGCGTTATCAGGGGAAATGAGAGGCAGTGGAACGTGTATTTACATTAATGCAAGTTGGTGTACAGATGTAACAACGTTAAATAAGATGTACTGTCCTAATTTGGAAATGCTCTTTATTAACTGTAAGCCTTTCTACTCACCGTGAGAGTGTTCCTCATTTATTCTGGTGAGTGTTTATATTCCTCCACTAGCGTGTGTGAGTGCAGCGATGCAAGAGCTGGCTGATCAGATCACAGACACGGAACAACAATACCTGGACTCACTTATTATTATTCTTGGGGATTTTAACTAAGCAAAACTCACACGTGAACTGCCCAAATACAAACAGCACATTACATGCCCAACCAGAGACAGAAATATACTGGATCACTGTTACACTACATTAAAGGATGCATATCGCTCTGTCCCTCGAGCAGCTTTGGGACTCTCTGATCATTGTCTAGTTCATCTTCTTGCAACCTACAGGCAGAAACTAAAATCAGCTAAACCTGTAGTTAAGAATGTAAAGAGATGAGCCAATGAAGAAGAGCTGGAACTACAAGCCTGTTGACTGCACTGATTGGAGTGTTTTTGAAGATGCAGCCACCAATATAGACGAGCTCACAGATACCGTGACATCATATATCAGTTTCTGTGAGGACATGTGCATTCCCACTAGGACTTATTTACAGTAACATTCAACAATGACAAACCATGGTTTACAGAAAAACTCAGGCAGCTTCATCAGGCCAAAGAGGATGCTTACAGAAGTGGAGATAAAATCTTGTACAATCAGGCCAAAAGCACACAGACAAAGGAGATTAGAGCGGCTAAAAGAAGCTACTCTGAAAAGCTGGAAAATAGATTTTCAGCTAATGACCCTGCATCAGTGTGGAGTGGCCTGAAAGAAATTACCAGCTACAAGATACCATCCCCCAACACTGTAGGGAATCAACAACTGGCTGACAACCTGCATGTGTTTTATTGTAGATTTGAAAAGCCCAGTCTCACACCCCACACCCGCTCTGACCTTCACTTCACACAAACACCAACACCTCCCTCCTCCCCCCACGCTACTCAAACTCACACTCAGTCTGTGAAGAGGATGTGTGCCGGTCTTCCAAAAAACAAAACACAAGGAAAGCACAGGGCCCAGATGGTGTTTCACCCACTTGTCTAAAAGCCTGTGCTAACCAGCTGGCCCCCATCTTAACACAGATATTCAACACATCACTGGAGCACTGTGAATTTCCCAGCTGCTTCAAACACTCCACCATCATCCCCGTCTCAAAGAAACCCAAGATTGCAGGACTTGATGACTACAAACCTGCCGCCCTGATGTCTGTGGTCATGAAGTCATTTGAGAGATGGATGTTGGCCCGCCTGAAGGACATCACTGGACCCTTTCTTGAGCCCCTGCAGTTTGCCTATCAACCTAACAGGTCTGTGTATGATGCAGTCAATATGGGACTACATTACATACTGCAACATCTAGACAGACCAGAGACTTATGCAAGGATCCTATTTGTGGACTTCAGTTTGGCTTTCAACACCATCATCCCTGCTCTCCTATGAAATAATTTAACCCAGCTCTCAGTTCCCACCTCTATCTGTCAGTGGACCACCAGCTTTCTGACAGAAAGGCAGCAGCTTGTGAGACAGGGGAAACTCACTTCCAGCACCTGTACAATCAGCACTGGTGCCCCCCAGGGATGTGTGCTCTCCCCACTACTCTTCTCCCTCTCCTGAACTTTGCAGATGACACAACTGTCATCGGCCTCATCCAAGATGACGATGAGTCTGCATACAGAAGGGAGGTTGAACGGCTGGCTCACTAGTGCAGTCAAAACAACCTGGAGCTGAACACGCTCAAAACAGTGGAGATGATAGTGGAATTAAGGAGAAACACACCAGCATCGACCCCACTCACCATTCTAAACAGCACTGTGGCAGCAGTGGAGTCATTCAGGTTCCTGAGCACTACCATCTCACAGGACCTGAAGTGGGAGACCCACATTAACTCCATTGTGAAAAAAGCCCTGCAGACATCAGAAAACTTCAAAGGATAGTCCAGACTGCTGATCGGATTATTGGTTCTCACCTTCCCAACCTCCAAGGACTGTAAATCTCCAGAGTGAGGAAAAGGGCTGGAAAAATCAATTTGGACCCCATTCACCCAGCACACTACCTTTTTGAACTGTTGCCCTCTGGCCGGCGCTACAAAGCACTGAGCACCAGAACATTCAGGAACAAGAACAGTTTCTTCCCTCAGGCCATTCACCTTATGAACAGTTAAAACTGCCCCCAATGTTTATGTATATTTCAAATGTTTGTATGTATATGTTGTATATATATATATATATATATATATATATATATATATATATATATATATATATATATATATATATATGGAAGCTTCTGTCACTATGACAGATTTCTTGTGTGTGTAAGCATACTTGGCAATAAAGCTTATTCTGATGCTGATTCTGATAATACTGTAACTAATGTTAACATATACAATTTTAATGGTTAAAATATATGAGGTGTATACTGTATACTGTAGGTTAGTGTTGGGTTCAAGTCCACCTTAGTCAAGTCTGAGTCAAGTCAAACAATCGAGTCAGAGTCGAGTCTGAGTCAAAAAGCAGTTGTTTGTGTGCTTTGGTGGCCGTAACAGAGTTGTTTCGGTGTCCAAGCAAAGACTGTCTCATTGGCTTATTGAAGCAATTTAGAGTGCTTACAAAGTGCGTGGTTTACCTTCACCTCCAGTTATTCAAGCCCATTCTATGAGGAGCATGGCACCCTCATGGGCTTTGGCTAGAGGTGCATCCTTGGAGGACATTTGAATGGAGGCAGGGTGGTCCTCTCCACATACATTTGTTAGATTTTATAATCTGGACGAGGGTTTGACTCCTGCTTCCCAGGTTCTCACTGTTGGAACAGGAGTAAATTCATAATTCCCTTTATTCAGATGCTTTAGCTCACTTGTATGCCGTTATATGCTTGCCACATGGGCTTAGACAGTTGGCAGCTACTGTTCACATGGCGTGAATGTATTTCGTTCCCATAGCAATCATATGCAGCTCAAGTTACATCTCGGTTAAGTGCATAACCTTGGTTCCCTGAGGGGAATGAGACGCTGCATAGCTGGCCATACTCTCGTGCCTTTTTCAGAAAATCTGACTCGATGGCACGAAAGCGAGGACCTTTATGGAGCCCGTGATGTAGCTCCATAGGGGGTGTTGCTTAAGCACCATCAACCAATAAATTAGTGTGATTGTATAAGGACTTCAGACCACATGACACTCGGATGGTGTCCCATAGCGATCATATGCAGCATCTCGTTCCCCTCAGGGAACCAAGGTTACGTACATAACCGAGATATTTTTGTTCATCGTGTTAACCAATGTTAGCGTATACAACCTTATTGTAAAGTGTTAGCTTCTCACGAAACTAAAGTTTATTTTCCTCTGGGCTAACTCCTTACAATAATGCTTGTCAACTAGTGTCAGTAGTATGTAGAAGTAAACACATCTTTTAACTGTTGTTAATAATTAGACATTCTCTCAGAATTTAATGTGTGCTTCATGGCTTATGTTAAGCAGAGTTTTTCCCACAAGACAAATAAAAGATTCACCAGAGCATCAATTCCAACTAACATATATGACTTTCTAATTATCAAACAGATATCTTCGAATGGCAAGAGCATGTCTGTGGCAATTACAAAATGGCAGCATGGGGTTGAATTCAATTAATTTGGCCACAGCAAACATTTAATTAGATAGTTAGCAGGTGGACATGCAGATGCAAGGTAATTTGGCTACAGTTAGTGTGAAATTGAGAAGGTCTGTGAAGCAGATTTATTTTCATCAGAGGAGAACCCACTGAGAGCTGGCTATCACTACTTCTGATGACGGATGATCAAAATTTTCTGGCATAAACAGACAGGATTGTTTTCTTTTGAAGATATGTATTCAGAAGATTTCTCTAAGGTTGTCTGGCACACAGCATAGTTTATTTAGAGGAACGTGAATATGGTCAGGCAGCATGTGGAGCCAAGATATCACATAGAAAATCATGAAAAGCTGGCACATAACATACATGAGGACAAAATAATACACATATACTACTATATCCTGAAGGTCACAATAGAAATTCTATCATTAAAGGTGGCATGTATAATTTCTGCATGAAACTGTATAAAATAATAATAATAATAATAATGGCAGTTTCCCAAAAACTCCTCATCTGCCATTGGTCAACAGACTGAGGCCACATCCACACTAATATGTTTTTGTTTAAAATATCAACATCTATTACATATTCTTATTTATATATTTTTCTATTCCCTGCTCTCGACCTGTCCCGTAAACAACTGAAACTCCCATTTCTAAGAGAAATTCTCAAGACTTTTCTAATATAAAAGAGTGAGAAAGCCCTTGAATCTTTACAGTGAATCTGTAAGAATATTAGACATCTGACCAGGATAAATCATAATACTCCTCGTCATCCAATAATGTTCTGCAGTGCTGGTCTCAGCTGAAACGCTGGCTACAGGGCATCCTGTGCCATTTCCTAATTTAACACAGATGGATTTGCCCTGCGCTAACATCTCATTTGAAGAGTTGGGCTGTCTGCTTCTTTTATTATTATTTTATCTGGTCAGTGGCATCTGGAAATGCATTCATTCCACAAAAAATGCTGCCCACTTTCATGGCAATGCTAAGCCTTCTCAAAGCTGTCGAACTTGGCAAAAAAAAAAAAAAAAAAAAAAAAAAAAAAAAAATTAGTCTTTAAATCTTCTCAGCTGTGAAGGCATAAAAAAAGAGTTTAATTGTGACGAAAATGCCTAAAAGTTTCAGCTGCAGATGAGTTTGTTGTCTTTTATGTGAATGAATGATGGGTGATATACAACTTATTTTATTTTCGATCAAATACCAAGTATTATAAAGGCCAGTATCACAGATATAGAAATCAAGACTGAAAGTAATTTCTGAGCATAATTTTTGAGAGTAATTATAATTACCATTTAACATTAAAAATCATTTATTAAGATTAATTAGGCCAAACTGTGAATTATCAGACTTCTGTTTTATTATTTATTGACAAGGTAACAGTTTCACTAACATGATCAATGTTTTAACAACTGCTAATTTAAATACATAACAAATATCTCACAAACCCATCACATTTTCTGTGTCTCGTTTGGAAGGATGCGTCCTTCGGAGGTCGCATCCTTTGAAGGCTGCAGTATACGGAGCGTCCTCCTTTAAACAGACTTGGTTGAAACGAGACGGCCTTCGTAGGACATACGCTATGGTTGCTATGCCAGCACGTACGGCGTCACAGCGCTCGCACAGGTGGGAGTGCTCTGAGAGGTTTATTTCTGAGGGGAAGTTTGGGAGAGTGGACAGCAAAAAAAATGAATTTTGCGGCTGTACTTTTGATGTTTCGTTTATTTTTTTGAGGATTTTCGGGGTTTATCTGTCAATAGACGCCTTTCAGAGACACGGAAAATGAGAAGGCGTGCAATTTTGATCAGCTTTTTCCGTCAACAAGGTAAGTTGTGGGATAAGTAAGGATGATATAATTATTCACCAGTCTAACTAGCTATACATTTGATATTATTATTTTATTATTTTCGGGGTTGCCACTCTATCTTGAAAGCACTGGAAATTGATTTTTTCCAAGGTAATTATTATGCCTTGCAGTAGACTCGTAAAAGAGTTGCGCTTGTAATAACTACGCAAATTATAGTAAAAGATATGAGACTCATTTCAAAGTAACAAATAACTGTTTTCAGATTTTTTGATTTGACATAAATGGAAAATGTGCTTGAAAGTAATCAAAATTGATGTTCCTGTAAGAGTGGCAACTCTGCAGAATGTATTTTTGCATTAAATAAATGACAAATTATGGAACCACTAGGGCCTCAAGCTGAAACACATGATAGATAGATAGATAGATAGATAGATAGATAGATAGATAGATAGATAGATAGATAGATAGATAGATAGGAAAGATTATGATATAGATGGATGGATAGATAGGTAGGTAGGAAGAGTATTAGATCTTGTGTAATTATGACTTGAAGTTGTGACTTTATTTCTCAATTTTGAAATTTGTTATTATTATGAAATACAATTTTAGGATTGTGGCAACAAGGTCTAAGAAAAAAGTATCCTTTTTTTCTTTTAGAAAGGCATCCAGTATTGCAGGCTGAACCTCAACATCCCTGTTCTCCAGATTTTTCTTTTTTTTTTTTTTTTTTTGAAGGAGCAGAAACAAGGGCAGACTTTCGTCTGAACAGGGAGAGCCTGAATAAACTTCTGCAGCTACTCCATCAGGAACGGAGACACGGCTGGGGCACAACTGTCCAGTCATTTTTTTTTTTTTTTTTTTTGTATTGGTTGGCCTGTGGTGCATCTTACAGGGTAGTGTCACATGCTTTTGGGATGCCACGGCCAACCATACACAGGATTATACATTGGGTGTCTGACAAAGTCCTTGCCGTTTTGCCAAAGGTTGTCACCCTTCCTAGAACAGAGGAACAACTGCTCCAAGTTGGAGCAGGCTTTGCCTCACTCACCAACCACCAGGCACTCAGTAGAGCTGCTGGAGCCATCGATGGATGCCACGTTAGTATCAAAGCACCAGCAGGCCCTGATGGACAGTGCTACAAGAACAGAAAGTTGTTTGCATCATTCTTGCTTCAAGGGATATGTGACCATCAGGGAAGATTCATAGACATTTTTGTTGGCTACCCTGGGAGTGTCCATGACTCACGGGTACTTAAGAACAGCCCCATTTACTTACGGGCCCAATATCCACCTCAGGGCCATTTCCTCCTCAGGGATGGAGGGTACCCCTGCACGGAGAGGCCCATAGCAATAATTACCCCTTTTATGCACCCAACTGCACCATCTATGCAATGCTTCAATGCACATCTTTCCAAAGGCCGCTCAATCATTGAACGTGCCTTTGGAATGATGAAGACACGTTACCAAGCCATCTTCCTTCAGGCACTTGAGGTGCACCCAACATTTGCTCCAAAGTTTATACTATGTTTGAACATTATATCTAAAATATCGTTGTCAATAAACATAAATTACAATCAATGGTAATAGGATGTAATGTTTGACATATTTCTCCATATGCAGGTGATAGCGGTATGCACTGTGCTGCACAACATCTGCCTTGATGCTGGTGACATTCTAACACCAGAGGACAACCAAGAGGTGCAGGAGGAGGAAGAAGATGTGGAGGCATGCAGTCCAGGAGAGGCAGTGTCTGGTGCAGCATGGCATACAAGACTGTGCGACCAAGTGTCTGCATTGCAGCATGTTAACCAGGACCCTGATTACATAATTCAAGTAAGTGGAACACGCTAAATTCAGTTTAATACTACAATGCATAAAAGACTAGGGTGTGAACTAGTACTTTGAAATAATGAAATTAACAGTGAATGACTATAAACAATAATACATGAAATATCTGCCAAATATAAAGGAGACTTCTTTAAGACCTATTGATGTGAGGTAGGTAGATTGTTTATAACTATCTAATTGACTTTTTACAAGTATTTGAAGGTTGGAAACCCAATTCATTTTTTTATTTTATTTTTTGCAGGGCCATTAAGGAATCAGCCTGAGACAACACAACGCAATCCATCAAATTCCCTTTTCAAGAATTTGTCATTTTTAATATGTTATTGAGTATCAAAACACTGAAATCTTTAATTTTCATAAATTCATTTATTTATACATTTATTTATTCATACATTCATTTAGTAATACATTTGTTAATTCATTTATGTAGATAACTGTATTTGTATATAGTACTAATGTATAATAAAATACATTGCATAGCTACATTCTATCAATTAGCTTCTCAAGTAAATGAAAGAGCCTGTCACTCCTTTCCCTGTCCTCTGCATCCCTTCTCTCTTCCTGCTCTTTCTGACGAGCCATATCCTCCTTAAGGAGCTCAAGGAGAGGATCTGATTTTGCTTTCCTCTTCCTCAGCCCAGCTGACTGTCCTGCCTCTGTCTCTTCCTTCTCTGCTTCCTGCGCAGGTTCAACAGAGCTACAACCTGGTTGTGGTTCATCATCAGGGAGTGAGACAATGAGAACAGGAGGGGAAATGGAGGGCCTCTGCCCCAAAACATCATCCATCAGTACAAACCATGGCCAGGTTGCAGCAGTTGGCTTTCCATTGGTCAGGCCCTCACCTGACCCTGGATGCTTGCATTCCTAAGCCAAAAAAGTAAATTAATTAGTTATTGCTGGCTTAGAGGGATAGTTCACTCAAAAAGTGAAAATTATTATTTACACACCCTTATACTGTTCAAAAACTGTATGTCTTTATTCTGCCAAACACGAGGAATTTTAAAGGATCTTTTAGATCTGTGGTGAAATGAGTCTTTAACAACTGTCAGTGTATTTGAAATCAGTGAACGGGTCATCCTTTAAAATTCCTCCTCTTGTGTTCTGCAGTAGAAAGACATACAGGTTTAGAATTTTTTTTTGGTAATAAACATAATGCCACAAATGTTAATTGAGCTTAATTTGATTAAATCTGGAACATTCCTTTGAACAGTATCAAATAAGTAACAGCACCATCCGATCTGACGAATCTGTAATGTATATGCAAATATACTGTAATGCTGTCAGTATAAGTGCAACACACTCTCTCAGTGAAATCGTCAGGATTCGTACGACTTTTCTAAATTTGTAAGTGTGTGATGGGTTTCTAAACTAATCCAAACTTTCTTATCATCACTTACCATCATTGCCTATATCAATGTAAGGTTAAATGTTAAAACAGTTTGAATTCTGCAATAAAAGAAGAATGACTGCCTACTGTTTAATGCTTCTTTCTTACCTCCAACCGTATGAAGCAGTATGCTTAGCCCCAGTGAAGAGATCTGTATGCTCCTGTCTCAGTCTTATAAACCTTTCTGTATTTTCTCTGCTCCCTATTAATAATAATAATAATGTAATGTGACAAATTTTTTCATGTCTTATTATTAGTAGTTAACTAGCTAACTGACTAGGTACAGTGTTAACCCTACTGTAGAATTCTGTGCTAAAATGTTCATCTATTTCTAATGGTTACTGGGCAGATAAACTGGTCTGTCCCTCGCTGTAATATGCACAAAGCGTTGTAACGTAGCAAGTTGTCACATTTTTAATTTAGGTAAGACAAATTTGTCATGTTTCATCATTGTGGGTTAGGGTTAGGGTTAGGGTTAACCTCTCATTGTGTGTCTGAATGTTTACTACTCCATTTATGAAAGTCATATTCAGTCACGACATCACA
Organism: Myxocyprinus asiaticus; assembly: GCF_019703515.2. NCBI lineage: Eukaryota > Metazoa > Chordata > Actinopteri > Cypriniformes > Catostomidae > Myxocyprinus > Myxocyprinus asiaticus. Next base: position 17,437,077 of record NC_059376.1, on the reverse strand, counting down.
GTCAAGTTGCTAAACACCTGCTACACCTGGGGGGGGAGGGGGAGGGGGGGGGGGTCATGGGTGTTGAGGTCACAAATATAATGGTCCCCTTTGGTTCTTTAATATAGTAAAGGCACTGAATGTAATAATTTTCTGAATAAAGGCTTGAAATGCAATAAGGCACAAAAATTTATAATTTTTGGTTTTAAAAGATAGATGTATGTTTAAACTTCACACAGTACAAGACAAATTCTGTGTCTGCATTGCTAGCAATTTGCCTGTTTCAGTCATCTTTCTTTTTTGTGCTGTCTCAAAGAAAAGATTAATATAATTTATTTTCATCACTGGTGTATCTGTAAAATGACATGACTGTGTCAGCTGGCTAGCAAAAATAAAATATACACAATTATTCACTGCCCTCAAGTTATCCCTCATTGTTTTTTCCTCCCAATAGAATCTTAACACAATATTTTCTTCAAGAATCCTAATGCTGCTCTTTTCCAAACAAAAACAGTTCATATTGACCACAGCTGTCAAGGTCCATAGAGAGAGAGAGAGAGAGAGAGAGCGAGAGAGAGAGAGAAAGTCATTATAAAAATACCATAAAAGTAGTCCATACAACAAATAGCTGTTGTATGGTCCCAGAAAGCTTGGAATATAGTACACTTGTCATATGGACTACTGTTATGATGTCTTTATACTGAACCTTTAATAGTGTTTTATAGTATTTGTCCTTTTTGAAGCTTGACAGCTCCTGCTCACTATAAACTTTTATTCCATGGAACAGAGCTGCTTAAAATATCTATTTTTATGTTCCAAGAAAAAGTAACAGCATTTGGGTTTTGAACAACATAAGGGTGAGTAAATGAGTGAATAAAAATATATTTTCCATTTTTAAGTGATCTACTCCTTTAAAGGATTAATTCACCCAAAAATGGCAATTTGCTGATAATTTACTCACCCTCAGGCCGTCCAAGATGTACACTACCAGTCAAAAGTTTTGAAACACTTGACCGAAATATTTCCCATGATCTTAAAAATCTTTTGCTCTGAAGGCATATGCTTAAATGTTTGAAATTAGTTTTGTAAACAAAAAATATAATTGTGCCACCATATTTCATTATAAATCTAAAATTAAATAATAAAAAAATAATAATAATATTTTTTTTTTTAATTGATGACTTGGACAAAATAATAAAGAAAAGCAGCCAATAAGTGCCCAGCATAGATGGGAACTCCTTCAGTACTGTTTAAAAAGCATCCCAGGGCGTTACCTCAAGAAGTTGGTTGAGAAAATGTCAAGAGTACATGTCTGCAAATTCTAGACAAAGGGTGACTACTTTGAAGATGCTAAAATATAACACAGTTTTGATTTATTTTGGATTTTGTTTAGTCACAACATAATTCCCATAGTTCCATTTATGTTATTCCATAGTTTTAATGACTTTACTATTATTCTAAAATGTGAAGAAAAAAAAAAAATAATAATAATAATAACGAGTATGTGTTTCAAAACTTTTGACCAGTAAATGTATATGATTTTCTTTCTTCATCAGATTTTTAGGAAAGTATCCCAGGTTTTTAGCTTCATCCAAAACAATCTGGCCATATCTGATTATTGGGGGGACTTGTCCCCCTCAAAGTATATTGTGGTTACGGCCCTGCATCTGTTTATCAAAAATTTGCACAAAAAAAAAATAAATAAAAAAAAGAAAGAAACATTGAAGAAACTTATCTTATTGTTACACCCTTAGAGGACAAACTTTACCAAACAAATTGGGTTACTATACATATTTAAGTGTGAATAAAGTTTAGCTCTTTAAGTAGAAATATGCCTTAATTCCCTTTCCAAGCACCACGTTTTCAGACATTTTTCAACCTAAGATGTGTAATCAACTTTAAAGGCCACCAGACATCACATCATTTACTCTGTGGCCTTAAATTAAATTGGCCTGCAGTGCTGTCTATAATAGATAGCTATAGATAGGATGATATGTTTCCTTTCTGTTATCAATAAAGATTCAGAAACTGGGCCAGAAGCAAAGGTATTTGTTCACCACACAGAAAAAACAATTCTGCCTGTTTGTTATTGCATTTCTGAGGCTCAAACTTTCTTCAAAAAAGTACACAGTTTGATTGGCTTAACTGTTTCGTGGTTGTCATTTTGTTGTTGCACAGCCACATATCGCAAATACTCTGCCTTGGTATTAAGGCAAGAAAAAAAGAAGCATTTAGAGTATGTTAACTACACTTAATTGTCTCCCATTTACTTAGTCAACTGCTTGCAATTACACTGTCTGCAGCTCAGGATTAGATTTTATTACACCAGACTTGTGGGCAGAGCCAAATTCATCACTTTTATTTGACACTTACATGAATATTGACATTATTAATATGCAGTAATCTTCACAGTCAGATGCAATAATAGAGGCCCCTGTAAACACACTATCTCTGAGCGAACGGGACATGATTCAGATAACATTAATCCAGCAGAAAACAATTCAAAGCTATAGTTATGTGCTGCTTTGAATACATAAGTGAGATGGGGGCTAGTTGTCACAAAAATGTTGTCACAAGAGCTATATCTCAGTAAGGTTTTGAGTGTGAAGTCAAACACTTAGTAAAAAACCCTCTGAATTTACCATATTTTCTGTGAATCCATTTCTCCAAACTAAAATTTTAGTATCATTTTTACTTATAGCTGTTGGGTAAGCAAGTGATTTAGCATAATGGTTTTATTTTATGAATTATAAAGTATATTAATAATATGTTCATCAATATATATGAATTTATTACCAGTTATAAATGAAATGATGTGAAATTTATCTGAACAATTTTTGCTAAAAATATATGGAAATCGTCCTGGTTACTTTCGTAACCTCCGTTCTCTGATGGAGGGAACGAGACCTTGTGTCAATGTAGTGACACTAGGGGTCACTCTTGGGAGCCCCAAACACCTCTGCTTTTTTAAAAAAGGCCAATGGGAATTGGCGAGTGGAATTTGCATGCCACTCCTCCGGACATACGGGTATAAAAGGAGCTGGTATGCAACCATTCATTCAGGTTTTGTGCTGAGGAGCCGAGATAAGATCCCGGCCATTTCAGCGGGTAGTTCAGTGTTGTGGCAAGAGGGACACAACGTCTCGTTCCCTCCATCAGGGAAAGTAACCAGGACGCTCCCTATCTGTCACTCACTCGACGTTGTGTCGATGTAGTGACACTAGGGGTCCCTATACAAAATGCCACAACTAGCTGAACTGTGTTACGTGGACTGGCTGTGCGAGACGGGCAGACCACTGTGTGCCTCATAGCCAGTGCACCAGGCCATCATGTAACCTCCCCCAACGCTCTTCTGAGTGCCGAATGGTCCTTCGGGAACAAGTCGACTGCCCAACAAATAGGGACAGGCTAGCCCAGCCGTGGCCTCTTTTCCTCTTTTTTCTCCCCAAAAAGAGTGGAATTTGTTAACCGACTGGGGGCCATAAATGTCTACGTCGGGGGGGTGTCACTCCCAAGCGGAAGACACAGCGGAGACCACACCCCGCCCAGAGAAGGGAGGGGGTATTTTGAGTGGAAATACATCACATGGTCTTACCGAGTCTTGTCGGAAGTATGTTATATGGAGAAGTCGCATGGAAGGTCCTACCCGAGGGGGGAGGAGTTTCTACAAACATGGTGACCGGGGGCAGAGGGGCCTCTGCTCAAGGAAGACGCAGTTTACCGACAGGGAAACGATTTAGCAGAAGATATGGGGTCACCTATGGGGAACCAGCACATGTGGAGCACCTACCCCAGTACAGGGCCTAATTAGCACATGTACTGGGCCAGCAGCGAGTTTCTCCACAAACTCGTCTGTCACAGGGCTAAGGAGGAAAGTCATCCAGGGATCACAGCTTGTGAACACAACTGGGAGTCAAAAGCACATGTCTTCACCTCAAGGGAGGGGAAAGGCGCTATGCGCAAGTGGTACACCCGGCCAGCTGTCCCAGAACTTACCTGCTCGTACCTGACAACCCATGGGATGAAACTGGCTTAGATGCACATTTTTAAGCCATACTGTGAACATGTGATGGCTGGTTGGACAAGGTGTTAATAAACTCCTTTTTCTCTTATCAGATTATATTGATATCCTACCCACCCCCACCAAGAAAAAAAAAACTGCAACTTTCCTTAGATGGGGGCCGCATATTCAGCGGTATGTTTTCCATTATTTAAAACAATTTACATTCCCCATCTAACAGCAGGCAATTACTCTGACATGAATGAAATCCCTTTCCAAAACATAGCAGTAGCACTCTATTCACTGCCATAATTTATGACTGTTTTCTGTGTGAATCTTCATTACAGGGCTTTCATACAGAAATTAAGAATGACAAAGCTAATTTCAGGAGAAAAAATATAAAAATAAAAAGGAGAACACCTTGCTGCCTAGGCAACCACTTTCCAAACTGCCTGTCAGTAACATTTGTCTCACAAGGTAGCTTAAGTACTGTAATATTTGTGACATAAGACCAGTTCTGGGAACTCGCTGTTTAAAACAAACGTTTTAGTGGCAGCAAATGTTTAAGTGGCAGCATCTGTGGAATACACAAACAGGTCCCTGAAGAGTAAATATATGTTTAGGTTGGTTTCCATAAAGGGATGACTGGCAGTCCTCAATCCACACACTGTTTTGCTGGGTTAGAAACTGTAATTTAAACAACCCAACTGCCAGGTCATAGCACCATGTTTATTTTTTATTTTTTTTTGCGAGTTGCATCTTTAAGATTAAACATTCCACGTGAATAAGAACATTCATACTAGTATATAAATGTTTCCTGAAAGCGTAGTGCATGATGGAATTATATATTCACTTTTTATCTTCACTTTTTTTATGTCAAGACTCTGAACTTTATAGCAAAACCTTTTTTTCTTTTTAAAAAGTGAACTTCAGCCAAGGTTATGTGTCATTATCGTCTGGATATAATATGGGCAAATTGTCTCTCAGATTCCATCAGTTTTGTAAACATAGTAGAATAAGAATGTGTTACATAAATGTAAATGTTTAACAAAAAGGTTTTTTTTTTTTTGCTTATTCAGTAAAGTTCCACCTAAAAATATCTGTAAGTCTGTCCTCTATCAATATTTTATATAAACACTTTTGTCAAATATTTCTCTAAAGAAGACTAATCAAAACATGGATGGAAATGTCAAAAAGTATTTTTTTTTATGCCACAAAATATTGACACACACACACACACACACACACACACACACAAACACAGAGCAAACAAACCTGACAGAAGCCATGTGCTCACACAAACACACTGACAAGAGTGCATTGCAAGAGAATCGAACCTAAAGCCATGTGCTCACAAAGACGAGACATGGAGCATGAGTAGCCGATCCCGACCCAGAAACAAAACCAAACAAGACCAAAGAGTCAGGATCCAGACACCATGCTCTGAACATGAAAACACAGACTAGACAGAAGAAACATAGAGAAACAGAACATGGGTGTCAGTATCCTGTCACCACTATAAACATGACTGACAAAGTGACAGGACCCTGACAGTCTCTTGTAAAAAAAAAAAAAAAAGGGTGCTAAAGTGATTTTTGACAATGTTTAGAAGTACACTAGTATATAGATGACTTCAAAGCTAACACATGAAAAACTTCTTATTTTATGTGTTCTTTCAATACCCTGCTCCCTACTACTTGATAGATATCACTGTAATATGTGTCATGAAATCAAACCTGCCTTTGTGACAAACATAGGCTCTGTAAACAGCAAAAAACAATTCAAAATAATAAAATAAAAAAATACAAATGTAGGGGGCCGGCCTGTGCTTTTTTAGCCTACCTAAAAACTAGACAATTGTTTTAGAAGTGTTGCCAAAGCATGTATCATACATGATCTATCTCAAGCTATCACCAGCAACCTAGCGATACCACATTACTGTAGGAGCCACTGAAACGATTCAGGTTCCCCCTCAAAACCAGTGTGTTTTTCTAGCACTTAAGCTCAGACCCAGATCCCAACAATGAGATGGAATAATTTTCTGCATCATCCGAGCACTTCAGCCTGTTTGCATGCTTTGCAGACATGACAGATAGTCGGCTAGCCTCATCCCCGGAACCATTCTCACGAAAATGCGATGACAAACCACCCCAAACATTGGGTTATAAATATCATATTTCATCCCTTTTAACATTCAGGCACCAGTCTTCACTCATATGAACAACACCAAACTCGATTTGCTGCCTTTTGACTCTTCCTAATGCAATTGGATAATTTGCCCTTATTTAATTATCAGGGAAAGTAAATCTCCAGGCCCCTCAAATGGCCAAGTTCATGTTTCTTTGTCTCTTTTCACATCAATTATCTCCTCATCTGATCCTGGTAGGGCCTGTTGCAGGAATAGACAGAGATGTCTCAACTATTATCATGTCATATCCCTGCTGAAAAAGAATCAGCTTTAAACCAGCATAACCTCCTATGCTGGTCTAGGCTTGTTTATGTTGGTTGGTGCTGGTCATGCTAGTGGATCAGCTTAACTAAGCTGTTAACCAGCAATACCTAGCTGGTGAACTGGTCGACCAGCATGAATTTTCTAGTAAATCTGGTTGACCTTAAAAAAACTTGCTGGTTAAGCTAGATAAGAGATCTGGTGGTGACCATTGACCATCACAACTTGCTTGCCACCAGTGATGCTGGTTTTCTAACAATAATTGTTTGCAGAAACATATATAAATATAAATAATATAGAGCCCAATATTTAGATACGGGAAGTAAAAATCCCATTAATTTTATCCATAGAGGAATTAATTTGAACAGTAACTTTGAGATTGTTAATCAATGGTATGCTTCTGTTGAAGCCTTCAGTCTGCTTTATTTCAACCTCATTAAAAACCTGTTGAAGTTCATTTACCCCACCCACGGGCCTGATGTCACTTTGCTTAGTTCACATTTACTATATAGTCTACTGTCCAAAATTGTTAATAATGTTATTTAGCATGCATTAGCATGGGCATTAGTATCAACAGGTTAAAAAATAAAATAAAACATGTTTAACAGTGGAATTCCTGGTGAAGAACTACAGTATATATACACAGTATATATAGCCACGTCTCTACATTAGGGGCAATTGGGGCTGAGCTCCGCCAGAGGTGGCACTGTTGCAAACTGCATGGCATCATCATAAATTTATTTTAAGAATTAAGTTATTTTCCACAACTTATTTTTGTTATATTATACAAGAAAAAGTATATATTCTTTTGAGAAATTCTATTATTATTAAGGTATGTTGCATAAAAGCCATTCTCATTTGCTATGCGTGGGGCTAGCCCTTCATCCTCAATGTTAATCAACGGAGATCTGGAGAAAGTCATGCGCATGTGCTATGAGCGTTCAGTGATGGCCTGAGGGGCTAGTTTGCCTTTGCCCCTGAGCCAATCAAAAGCTTTGATCATATTTATGTCAAGCTGTTGACATGAGCCTCAGAAGTAACCTGGTGCAGAGTAGACCTGCGTAGTGAACATCACTGGTAAGTTTTAAAAGCTATTATTTTTTCTAATGTACTGCTGGTTGGATTTGTTAAAGTGCACTGTTCATCATTTCAATGAATTGTATGCCATTGCGTTGAGGTGTTATGTTGTTGATGCATTGGTTTGTATTAGATATCAATGACTGCAAAATATAGTCTGTTGTTTTGATTAGTTTTGTTATGCTGTTCATTCGAGTTAGTGAGATAATATGCACACCCTTTGATGATTTGCCTATTTGTTGTTTACTTTCACGGCCACTTGAGCTTTTTGACATTGATGTGCATGTCTTTGTGGTGTTTTGTGCTGAGATTAAATCATTAGGGATGTTTGTGTGGCATCATGTTCAGTGGATGCGCTAAATAAAATAACGGACAATTCTGCTCTAAACCTGATGTTTTTGCTTATATTAAATGCATGCACAATTGGCTGAAATGATTTATGTATTAAGTAATGAAATCAGATGCTCTCTACACAAACTCCAAACACATAAGAGACGCACAATACCAGGTGTAAATGATGATGGTGCCAGTTAAAACGCATCTAATATGCATATTAATACCAGGAAATAAACAGGGCACATGCACAGTGGGAATGTGAGGGACAAAGAGTGAAGTCAAAACTGATGCACTTGGTTAAAATGTTTTTCTTGTTTCTTTTTATCTGTCAAAATGATGGACAGAATTTAGAATTATTTGTCAATGTTTCAAAGATCGGTCAAATAATTGATTGTTAAGTGATTGTTTGTGCCCCACACTAAATAATGACCCTGAGTATATATACACTGGAAAGCTATTCCTGGTGTGGTCCTGAACTCCAATCTAATATCTGTGCAGAAGGTAGATTCCCTGCATGGGTACGATTTTAAAATCAAGCCCCTGTGAATTCAATTAGATCCGGTGAATTCAATTAGATCCGGCATGCTTAAATGGCTGATTGTATCGAGACAACAGGGAGGTTTCCTAGACTGTAACAAGTGACGGCATTCCATTTTGATCAAGGCTGACTTTTGATTGATGTATGCTCTACTTTTAAGCCGTTTGAAGCGCCTTATCCTGCCAAAGAAAACTAACAAGAATTATGCTTTTTTCAGTGATGATATTTCTTTGATAAGTGCATTTACATAGAGATAGAGGCTTCTAGGCATTACTGAGTGAAGTACAAGTATGCCCTTCTATTAACGACAGTACTTCTATGACAAGTGTGTTTAACACTGATGTAGAGACAGACATCCAGGCATTACTGGGTGGAGTCAACAGTGATTCGGACTTTGCCATTGTAACTTGTCTGTGTTTGATACATTACAGTCAGCATCAACATGTTGCATTCAAAGGTCACCCCACAATGGTCCTGAGCTCTCAGATTTGCTTTTATGGACCAAATATCAGTTTGTAATTTACCACCAGAGAACTAAATTAAATGTCTATCACAGGACTAAAGGTATCTTTACATGCTATTTAAACTCTGAAAGGCAGCAATCAGAGGGGAATGGTATGGCTGCATGAGACAAATTGGTTTGTTTTGTTGGCTGGTGCTCTTGCTGAGTCCTGCTTGGAGTCCAAATAGCACCTGGCTCAGGCTCAGATATGAACAGAAATCTCACTAAGAAGCAAACTGCTATATATATATATATATTATTTCTTATAGCAAGCTTTTGGAATGTCTACTTAAGATGTGCCACAGGAGATTTTATGCTGTAATTTCACTTCAATGCATGATTCATAGCTTGGGATATATGGAACATATTATAGAATATGTAATATATATTTAGCTCAGCTGTATTTCTATAAAATATAAATGTTTAGTTGTGGATTATGGGGGATCTGACCTTGAAAAACAGACCTAGAAAAAGTCTAAAATACTATATCAGTACATATCAACTACAAAGTGCTGGGTAGTACATAATCAGATAACAAAATTTGTTTCACTTGAATGTACATGAATGCACTTTTGCTTTTGTGACAACTTCTGTGAAACCTTTTTTTTAATGTTGATTCAAAAATATAACTGGTCTGATCTGTTACCACACATGGATGGTGTTTCTAATGCCAACATTTCCTAAGTAAGAACACTTTAAGTGGCTTTTTAATTTCACCAAGAAACAGACAAATAGTGAGTAAACACACACACACACACACACACACACACACACACACACACACACTGTATCAGTTCTCATATTTTGATCCATTAAAGTGAGTTATCTTTAATGCATTTAAGCAACATTATGTCAAAATTGTACAAGCTTATCCTACTCAAATGCATGTGACATCAATTAAACAAGGTCAGAAGTAATCCAAAAAATAATCAAAAAACAATCAGATTAGATTAACATAAAAATGTTATCCAAGAGATTGTTACTGACTAAAATTTTAGACATGTAATTTGTAATCAGTACCAGATTACAGTTCAGAAGTAATCTACGCAGCACTGCAACTACAGAACTGTATACTGTATTTACTTAATGTATTTAAGAATTGACCAATTGTTTGATTTTTATGAGAAACTGGGAATCCATGCATTCATTACATTCTGGGACAAAAAAGGAACGGAAACAAAGAATTTCTAACCGGAGGTAACCGAAAATGTGAACAAAGGCCCTTTCAATTGTTCCAGAGTGAAAATTTTATTTTTAAATGCGTGTTTTTGGTTAATAACCGGTACATTTTGTTCCAAGAATTTTTAAATGAAAACAAAGTCTAAATGGTTTATCACAATACATTTTCGGAAACTACACCACTTCCTGTATCCCAGAAAATGGGGCTTCACTCTATTTAGAAGAACATAATAAGCATGTGCTTTGATTCTGAAGGAAACCGCTGCATCACACATTTCTTTGCCTAAATGCTCATTGTGGATGTAACCTTCTGTGACATCCTGAAGATCTTTTTAACAACTATATAAAATTACAAATTATACATATAATAATAATAATAATATATATATATATATATATATATATATATATATATATAATATAAATATACATGCATGAATAATCCAGATGCGAGGAAAATGATAGAGGTAAGTACATTTCTTAGTTGTTTCTGAGTCAAATCAAATCAAATCACTTTTATTGTCACACAACCATATGCACAAGTGCAACAGTGGGTGAAAGTCTTGGGTGCAGGTCCAAGCAACATAGCAGTCATGACAGTGATGAGACATATACCAATTTACAATAAACATCAGATTTACACAACACAATTTACAAAACTAATATACACAATTACACAACACAATAATAATACACAATGTACAGTATACAGTACACACAATATAGAATACACATACAATAAAAATACTATATAAAGTATATATAAAATATACAGTAGGTTGTATTGTACTGTATTGACATTCAGGCTGTTGGTTGATAGTCATTTGCCAGTGTGTTGTTAAGAGAGAAGATAATTTATGACAGTCCAGTGTGAGATAATAAGATTAATAAAGTGCAGTGCTGATGTATATTGATCGTGAGAGATCAAGAGTTCAAAAGTCTGATTGCTTGGGGGAAGAAGCTGTTATGGAGTTGGCTGGTGCGTGTCCTGATGCTGCGATACCGTCTGCCTGATGGTAGCAGTGAGAGCAGCCCATGGCTCGGGTGGATGGAGTCTCTGATGATCCTCCGAGCTTTTTTCCCACAACGCCTGGTATATATGTCCTAGAGGGAGGGAAGCTCACCTCCGATGATGTGTCTGGTAGTTCGCACCACACTTTGCAGGGCTTTGCGGTTGTGGGCGGTGCTATTGCTGTACCAGGCAGTGATGCAGCCAGTCAGGATGCTCTCTACAGTGCTGGTGTAGAACCGTGTGAGGATGTGGTGGTTCATTCCAAATTCCTCAGCCATCTCAGGAAGAAGAGGTGCTGATGAGCCTTCTTCACAACAGCCTCAGTGTGGACGGACCATGTGAGTTCCTCTGTGATGTGGACACCGAGGAACTTGAAGCTGCTGACTCTCTCCACCTGTGCTCCACTGATGGTGATGGGGCTGTGTTCTCTGTCCTTTGACCTGAAGTCCACCACAAGCTCCTTGTTCTTGCTGACATTGAGGAAGAGGTTGTGCTCCTGACACCAGTGTGTCAGAGTGTGCACCTCCTTTCTGTAGGCTGTTTCATCAATGTCAGTGATCAGATCTACCACCGTCCTATCATCAGCAAACTTAATGATGGCTTTGGAGCTGTGTGTTGCCACACAGTCATGTGTGTACAAGGAATACAAGAGTGGGTTGAGAACAACAGCCCTGCGGGGCTCCAGTGTTGAGGGTCAGTGATGAGGAGATGTTGCTGCCCATTTTAACCACCTGGCGTCTGGTTGACAGGAAGTCCAGGATCCAGCTGCACAGCGAGCTGTTTAAGCCCAGAGCCCGGAGTTTCACCTAAAGCTTGGAGGGCACTATGGTGTTGAATGCTGAGCTGTAGTCTACAAATAGCATTCTCACATAAGAGGCAGGCAGCACAGAGCAGATGTAATCTCTAATTAGCCTCTCAAAGCATTTGCTGATGATGATGGGGGACAGAGCAACAGGACGCCAGTCATTTAAGCAAGTGATTTTGGATTGCTTTGGTACAGGCACAATGGTGGACATTTTGAAGCATGTGGGGACTACAGACAAGGAGAGGGAAAGATTGAAAATACTTTCTGAATTTTCTTCAGAAATTTTCTTTCTGAATGAGTCTTCACTGAATTATTGTTAGATATGATGCATTAATGCAGATTTGATGCTGCCGGGTTTTGACTGAAAACCAGATCTGTAATTAAAACAAATAATTACAATAAAATAATTAAACGATTATAAAATAATTAAAATAAAATAATTTGGCCCAGCAAAATATGACTTTTAGTCCAAATGTGCCCATGCAGTGTGTGTGTGTATGCAAGTGAGAGAGATTTAGGCTATTAATTGATTTTAGATGGCCAGATGTATATCTGAAATATATAATATGTATATGCAAAATATTAAATATAATTTTAATATATCATATTAAAAATACATTTATTGAAAATACATAAATTTATGCTGCTGTATACTATGCTTGTTCTATACTGGTGGGGGGGGGGGGGGGTTCTTATTTTGGGTAAGGCAAGTGCCTTATTTTGATCAGTGACCTGGCAACTCTGAAACTGTACTGTCATTTTAAAAAGAACATTACTAACCGTTCTTTAATTTCCTTTTAAGAACCAACTTGAACCAATTCACCAACTGGAAAGGAGGCTGCAGAACTCTCAAACCGGAACTAAAAACAAAAATACTGTTTCTGCTCAGAACGAACCGAAAGAAAACAATTTTTTTTTTAGTCCCTGATTACTTTAGGGACCATTAAGACTCCAGTGACTCTCCTTTTCAACCACTGTTAACCAAGTAATTTACCCAAGAAAAAAACTTTTTCTTTACATAAATCATGGCTCATGGTTCCCTGCCATTTAAAAAAAATCAGCTTTTTGAAAATGAAAGCCTTTCAGCTCCTGTGGTGTTATGGGATAGGAAGGTGTCCACTGTTTTCATAAATACTGCATATTTAAACAGCCTATGTCCTGTAGGAACAGTATGTGTATTAGAAATTAAATTAAACTGTCCACATTCTACGTCATTATTATGTAGGGAAGTTTATAATGGAATTAGTCTCGTTTGACAACCATTATAAGAAAAATAAATGACAAATAATTAGATTATTTGTCTGAATAAAATTCTCCACCATTAAAATCGTAAAACAACATCTCGTTGTTTCTGCCCACAATTTCTATTGTAAGGAATTAGCTTTAATAAAATAATTATGATTAATTAACTTATTGGAGTAATATTATTCTCACGGCTTATTGAAAATAATATCACACATATTTTAGGTATAGCATTGAGGCAAGATCTTTTAAAATGAAGTGACAAGATTATTTATCAAAATATACCACAGACAATTTATCTTTGAAAACAAACAAACTTTACTGCTATTCTAAACATAAAAAGCTAA